>NC_056738.1:112474598-112592098 GCF_019279795.1 Protopterus annectens | reverse complement strand
GAGCAAATCCAGGATTAAGTTAGGAATTGTCTAAGGTTTAGTTTGAAAGTGCTTTTGCACTTGAGCCATTTGATTGTAGATGGAAGGATATTCCATATTTTGGAAATATGATTGGAGAACAGAGCATTCCCAACAGTGTTTTGTGATTTGGTAATAGTAAGTAGTCCTTTATCTTTAGAGCAGCATGGTTTTATTGGACAGTAAATTTGCACCATATATTGTAGAGGGGGACATTTGTCAGGGAAGTGTAATATATTATATACTATGGCAAGATACAAGTAACTTCATTCAAATTTTTTATTGAACTATTTGAAAATATAACATAAACATGTAGTCCACTTAAACATAAAACACAATGTCTCAACAGGGTAAAAAACATTTCTCTACACAACATCACTTTGACATTAACAAGTATAAAACATAAACAACTGACAAAACTTCCACCATTTCAGTAAAGGATTCTAGGAGATGTGTTGAGTGTGCTCCACTGTTAAATACACCTCCCAAATAAAAAGAAAGCAGTTTGTGATAAAATGCATAAAAATCTGCTGGAAAGCCATCACTTCCAGACAATTTCCTGGAGGTAAAGATAAAATATAGCTTTCCTTATATCCAGCAGTTAGATTTGCTTATCTAAAAATTCCCTCTCCTTACCTGTCAGGATATGCCCCTTCCACTAAAATAAGTGCACTCATGAAAAATCTCCATGATTTGAAAGCATAATGTTCCCGGGAAAAACTTCTGAAAAATCAAATGGATGTCTTTGAATCATAAATCTCATGTCCACCATTATCTACCACCACGAATATGTTACCCTTTGGTTGTTACTCCTTAACTTTCATAGTCAGCCATGTATCCACCCTTCCCCTTTAGTCCACCAAATATTGCAAGGAAATCAGCTGCCCCTCTACCACCATTGCTTCATGTTCTTCTATCAAAGTCTATATCTCTTCTGCCCTAAACTGAATCTCCAAAGAATTCACCCCATTTATTATTCTATTTAAACTTTGTTGGAGCATCCCTAACTCTGACTCCCTCTTCCAAACCTCCCTGTCAATTTCTGTATTCCTGTGACCTTCCATGCTCATAAGCTGAACCCTAAGGGCACACCTTAAAGCTTTTCACCACTCCACAGTTGTTAAGCTTAAATTATCATACCATCAATTTTTTGCTAGGATTTTTTTTTTGTATACTTGCCTTCCCCTTTTCCTTGTGGGCAGGATTTATCCAGCTGCAAGGCTTCCATTTCCAACTACCCTGAATAATATGACTCATAGAACATCTGAGTGTTAAAAGGAAATGCAAATGGTCATACACACACCATTCACCTAATTCCACTGTCTCCACTCATTCTAATATTCTCCCCTTAAGAGAACTCTATCCAACCAAATACATTTCTTGTAAAAGTATATTCCTCTGTAGAGGGGTGTCTTTGTCTCCATATATATACCCACCCATCATACTTTTTCCAGCTTGTTACTATTTCCTTCTCCTAATGTTACTTATGACCAAATTGCCTGTTTTCTGTCTAATCTACAACCAGTTAAAAATCCTCTAAATTAGCTCCCTTTCACAATAAAGCATAATATCATGCCAGCTCTTACAAAATTCTGAGGCATCTGAGTTGAGACCATAAATCGTTCTAAGTTTCTAGTCTTGACCATTTACATCCAATCCCAGTATTACCCATCTACCTTCCTTATCTTTTTTTTTAATCTTTAAACCCCACTGGAAACATTTTGTTTCTTGAAATAATCACCCCTCTCTTTCTATTCTTGTCCACAGTACCATACCTCAGGAGGTCAAAGTGCCCCCCCCCCAAATTTAATCACCTCTTTATTGCTCAGTTTAGCTTCCTGCATTACCACATTTTCTGCTTGTAACCCTTTAAGTTTATTCTTAATTGAACCTCTCTTGACTGAGTTGGAAATTCTGCCTCCTACATTCCAGGTGAATATTCTTAAAAGTTTAAAATCCCCCACCAAGTGTTATCTCCCCTAGCCTACTCCTATACTTCTCTGCCCAGGTTAGGTCATCAAGGACCATTGAATCCATCGTAGATCTACTCCGGCTCTAGGCCGAGGAATTTCTTGGAGTTTAGTGTCTTGAAAAGTGTGGACAATGTACACAGAAGCAAACAAACTCAGATTACCTGGAGCCTGTAACTTTCTCCCATTTAAGTCCTGGGACAACACCTTTCAGTTTCAAGATACTATTTTGTGATCAATATATAACTCAAACATTGCTTAGACAATTAAGTTATTGACAATTAATCTCAACATTAATATCACCAAATGCAAAAGTACCATGTCTAATAAAGAAATATGCAAATAATCCCATTGCAACATTGGCAATAGAAACATGACAGTGCTAAAACAACTCATAGTTTTTTTTATAAACTAGGTTCTAATAGTCCATATCTACCAATACTATGCACAATGGTGGGTACATCATGCACTTTTTGAGCTCCTACTAAATAACAGGGAGAACACATAACTGTCCAGACAGAATGAGAAGGGATCAGTCACTTAATGAGCCAACACCTTATTGACTTAGGGCTTTTCAGTCCTCCTCTAACACACCATGATATATTATTATCTCCAAGTTCAGCGGCAATATTAGTTCTTACAGTTTTCAAACTTGATTTCTCACAAATGTACCATTCAGAAATGATCTTCCTCTTTCTGAGTCACCCATAATTGGATAGCCATCCCTCTAAGCTAGTTCTCCACTTGTAGTGTGATTGTCCTCAACATTGACCTGACCAGAAATGTCTTCTGTATGACCACTGTCAATTTGTGGTTGCTCTGGCAAAGTTGCTGGATGATTACAATCCTCCCTACCTCTTTTGGGCATGGCACTATGGCCCTCTTCATCCTTGTCACTACTTCATTCCCTCTGTCTTCTTCTATCTAAGACAAATCACTGGAAATTAAGATCTTGTCTGGGGTCTCAAATTATTGTCTCCAGTCCTCCAACACTATTACAAGGATTGCAGTGTACACTATCCGATATATGAGGCACTTGTACGTCAACTCTCTTCTAAACTTAGCAAAGGCAACTTTCTTCATGTATAACTGTTTAGAATACCATTTCAAGATTCTAATAATGTAGCCTTTGACCCTCACCCAAGTAACAGGTAAGCAGTGTTTAAAATCTACGCCTTGGCTAAAAAGGAGTATAATTTTAATATAACCTATCTTGAACAATTTTTTTTTTACAGATCCTTCCCACCATATGAATCTGGTTTAAGTCCCAGTTTATATCACTGGGACCATTGAATTCAGGAGTGACTTTTTTGTTGAAAAACTTTAACAGCTGATTATCTCCAACAGATTGCAGAATATCCAAGATGTGAACATTTTCCCTTCTATATCTGTCACCTCCTTGAGACTGTATTTAATCTGTGTATAGTTTATGATTGAGCAGCTATATTTTCCAGCTTTTGTTTTACCTCCAAACTTTGATCAGAAATATTTTGTTGAAGCTGACTAATATAGAGATTTGTTGTTTTTGCAATCAGTCCTGCAGTTCCTTAGTCTTGAGGTGCGCCAATTTAAGCGCATCTAAGATCTGGTCCAAAGTTGGTTTCTCTCTGCATTTATTGCCCATTTCCACCTATTCCTCATGATACAAATTTATTCTAGTACTATCCATGATTCCTTTGTTTACAAGCACCCAGGACTTTAATGCTTAGAGAGTCTCTGGGTGTGTAGAGCCAAGTTAATTTACTCCTCCATATTTGATTGCCTGTTATGCCTCACAGGATATGAGTATTGAAGATGGTTGGCGAGTTCCATCTAGTTTGTTTGCTGTAGTGCTCTAGTGTTAAGATCTATTAGGGAGTTTTGCAGCAGATTTTGCTCTCTTGTTGTGGCATTGTTATAGCTTTTCTTTTTGGGTGGTTTGTAAGTTCATGAGTATGGAAGAGGCATATAATAAAGTAAGAAGCAGATATATTTCAGCAAGTGTTTCTCTAGTTTTGCCTATGAAAAAAGGTTTGACTCAATAAAGTAGACCAAGCTTTGCATTTTTTTAGTGGGTGTTTGGATATGAATGTCAGTTTTCATTTATTAATTTATGAGGATGACTAAGAGTTAGCATATGGTACTAGCCACATCTTTGTTGTTTTTAATTTGAGATTATATTAATTCAGTTGTGGTATTAGAAATGGACTTAGGAGAGCATAGTAGTAGTCTAGTAGTAGGAGTTCTGAGATGCCTTATTAAGATTCTGTAGAAGAGAGCAGTTCTTTGGTCAGTTCTTCAAGTTTGGGCAGGGTAAGAACAGAACAGATGAGTATGTAATTATTTGCATATTGAATTAAGATGGCATTTTTGAAGCCAGAGTTAAAGTCATTTATAAATATGCTGAACAATAGGGGTCCAATTATGGGGCCTTGTTGTATCCCTATGTTAATGGGTTGAATGGAAAAATATTCACTTTCCCACTTTACTGCTTGGTACCTATCAGTAAGGAAAACCAGAAGAGAGAAGTGTGTGAGTCATACATGGACAAGCTTTTGTAGACGTTTGCTATGAGACACAATGTCAAATGCTTTTGAGAAGACCAGAAAGAGGAAGGATACCAGGTTTCCTGCATTTCTGTTTTGTTTACAGCGTCTGAAAACTGAAGTAGAGCTGTGGTACTGCTGTTGTGAGACTGAAAGCCATGCTGAGAAATGGGAATGTAAATTGTAGGTGATTATGTAGTTTAGTAAATATGCATGCATACACTTTTCCAATATCTTAGACACTGGGAGAAGTATGGCAATGGATCTATGATTGGCGTGATCTGTTGATGGTCCTCCTTTGTGTAAAGGTACTAAATAGTCCTTTTTCCAGATGGAAGGTCTGTAGCATTTCTGTATGGATCTGTTTATAAGTACAGAAATTTAAAATATAGTTGGCTTCAGCTGTCATTTTCAGAAATTCAAAAGGGAGGTTGTCCGCATCAAGGATAGTTCATTTGAGTTTAAGAAGGTATTTCTGTGTGATAGAAGTTAGGACTGGCAGAAAGTAGTCTGTAGAGTGAATTTTAGATTGCTGTAGAGGAGGTAGTGTTATGCTCAACTAGAGCAGTTACTGCACTGGTTATGGTGTTTGAGTTTGAAGTGAGTATCCAGTCCAATTAATGATGCTTTATTTGAGGGCTCCTTATATCTTCTTATTGTTAGACCAATGTGGTTAATAAGTTGGGAAAAGCTGTAAAGATTGAAACTATTGGTGGGAGTTTTGTTTGTGGTTTGGAAGTGGTCTATATTTAGGTATCCTAGAATGATGGTTTCATGTTGAATGCTGTTGGATACCCAGGATAATATATCTTCAGCAGTGGCAGTATTATTTCCTGGTGGGATTTATAGGGTGAGTATATACAGACTCTTGTTTGGGTTAAATTTGAAATTTCCACATTGTCAAAAGGGGGAAGAATGTGATGATATATAGCTATCTGAGTGTTATTTTGGGTGTAGAATGGCTACACCATCAGATATTGGCCTTATGATTATCTTGAGTTTATACCAAGTTTCTATGATGACTAGGATACAGGGGCTGTACTATGATATAAATTCTCAAACGCCTGTTTATTACAAATACTTCTGAGGTTTATGTTGAATAGTTTAAGGCAAGTGTTATTTGGATATTGATCTTGTAGCCCTGAACTACTTTTAGGTGGGAGTTAGTGGTTGGGTTTGTTGGGTAGGATAGGTCTGGGTTAGGGTTTATATCACCACTAAGTTGCAAAGTTAAGTAGGACTGGAGGGAATACATAGTAGATTTTCTTTTAGTTTTTATTTTTAAGGTTTCCCTATGAGTTAGTATTTTTGCTTTTGCATAAGTGGATTTAAAAAGCTGAATGTGTGAGATGTTATAGAGGTGGTGAGCTATAAAGTTATGGTTATAAGTGTGGGTGGTATTGCTAAAGTACCTCTGATTGTAGTGGGCAGCGACACAGTTTGTATACAAAGGTGTATGATAGCCTGTTAACTGAGTTAGAATGAAGACAGGCATTAACTGTAGTAGAAGGATTGGTATAGTACTGTGAGAGAAAAATAGATGATTTGTTGGGACTGTATATGGCTGCTGGCTGGGTATGGTTATGAGAAGGTTAGTAATTTTTAATATTTTGGATGCATTTTTGGTGGCTAAATGAGTGCGGGTGTTTGAGTTTTAGAATAATTAGTATTGTATCAAGTCTGATAGTGCAGTGGTGATTACTGGGGTGGAGCCTTGTGTTTAGTTAACAGGAAAGAGTGGTGATGGCAGGATATTGTTGTCATGCAATTGAGTTTTGTGATTGGCCTGCAATAATGTAGGTGGGCCTTAGAAGGCATAATTGTAGATGAAGTGGGGGTGTGGGAACTGAGTGTAGGCTATGTACACTAATAAGCTAATCTTGAAATATACAAAGATTGATCCTAACTACCTTGAAGAAAGTGCAAATATAACATTTTTAAGAATACAGACAAACTAAGATGCATCACTACCTCAAATCCCCCAGACAAGAAAGTAAAATGAAAACAAATGTTTTTGCAGGGGGAAACCATCTTCAACCTCCCATATAGGGGGCAAACCTTCTATGTCTCCAAACTTAAATATACCAACTCCACGATCACTGCAACTCCAAAAAGAAAGATATCTCCCTTTGAATGCAGATCAGTGCTAGATTACATCACGAACCAGCACCAGCAATGATTTCAGTGCAAACACCTACAAACCAGTGATACTGTGTACCACCTCAGTAAACCCACTGACCTATGTCACACAAGCAAGCAACACAGTATTTCTACCACATAATCATTCAGCTTTAATCTGGTTGATAAATTATACAGTAAAAATGCTGTGAAGTTGTAAAAATGCTGAAACATTTGCCAATATTTTGCACGTCGATATGCCCTGCACACAAACATATAGAGGCATTACCGAGTCACATTGTTCTTGGAGTCTTTTTCCATTGAATTTCATGAATGCAGCATTATATCACAGTATACTTCTTTGACTGCCACAAGTCATTTTTGAAGAGGTTAGCAGTGTAACTGAAAGCATCTGTTTGGTTTACATACACTGGTAAGTTGTGGCACAGTGTGTTCCTAGCATTGCAAGAGAATGTGGCAGAGGAATTTATCATTTTCCCTTATGTTGTCCTATCTTGGTGTTGGTATATTTAAAGTACCCACAGGAAGCATGAAGTGAGGGATTCCCATCTGCAATAAAAGTGTTTCTGCAACTCTCTTCAGATGTTGGTACATTTAATGTGTTTGATGGAACCCATGACCTTCAGTGTTTTGAGTTTAGTGCATTTATTTGCTGATGTACGCCGGCATCAATTAAATGATAATGATCCTCTTTCTCTCTGTATATATATATATATATATATATATATATATATATATATATATGTGTGTGTGTGTGTGTGTGTATGTGGATAAACACACACATACACACACACACACACACACACACAGGTGTGTATTATTTGATAAAGTTACTGGTTCATCAACATGAAATCCATCAATAAAATACTTTAAATCACACCTTAACATACCTCTGAAATGAATGCAGTGGGGCAAGCCTGTGTTAGTTCCAAGTCTATAGGCTTGATGAGGCATGATTTGATTTTAATTTTTTTTTACAAGTTGCTGTTCTTTGATCCAGCAACTCAGAAATAGGCACACCTTCCTAAACACATTTTAGAGAAATGCATGTCTTCTTGCGCACGCACACACACACACACACACACACACACACACACACACACACACACATATATATATATATATATATATATATATATATACACACACAGAGGCACATACACAAATGCACACATGCTCGCACACATCTATGTTGTATATAATGGTATATAGGTAGAGTGAAAGAGAGAAATAGTCAGGGAGGCAGATATTCTCAATGGGAATGAAACCAGATGTCTTGTCAGTAGCAACTTCCTTAAAAAAACACTTTAGTTCAGCAGGATATATACCAGTATCTGGTTCTTATTATATGAACATCAGTTTAAAATGGGGTTTCATATTTTCAAGATTATTTCTTTGACTGAAATCTAATCTAGCTGACCTAGGTTATCAGCATCAATTTGCAAAGGTGTGCTTTATCCCCCCTCTCTCTCCAGTTTCAAATTAAGACACTTCAAACACCTTAACACTCCATTGTCATGGCTAGAGGTGATTCATAAATGCTTCAGCCATTTTTGTCATAACTGTGTAGTAGGCTACATTTAATTAAGGGATCTGGTTGTGCAGTAGTTCCCACTGGTGGGATCTCCCTGGCATCAATGTGTGAGGGTTTGTCTCATTGTGAAGCTGTGTATGGTATGCCTTCCAGTGAAGACATCACTGCAGAACTATATAGTTTAAACATGTTATGCCATTTGACTTGATTGTAAGCTGATATTTTACTTAGCCATATGGTACTGATCACATAATCTTTCATGATACTGCATGGGTGTAATTAATCTTTACTTGAACTCCCCTAAAATCACAGCCTTGGCTAGATACACTTACTCCTTGAGTCACATAAGTGTCAACTGTAGCATTTGGAGAGAGCTTTCATTTACAAGCAAACTTCATACCAAGATGCTTCCAGATAAACAGTAATGTGTGCAAACATTCTCAGGGATTACAGGGATTTTATGAATCCAGCTATGCTATGGTATGTGATTTTACCACATCTTAATCCACACTATCTTTGTAAATATTGCACAAAAAGTCTTGACTAATCTTTGAGAATCTCATGATGTGCATATCACAGAATGTGGCAGAATGTAAATGAGTGCTGTGCTCTGAGCTTTTTAAAAGTACTGTCTAGCAATAAGTGGATGAATGAACAGAATGACAACATATATTTTTGATGACTTTAAGTGACTAAGCTATATTAGTAGTGTAATGACAATGAATATTGAGAGCTGATATACTCCAGCTGTACTCGGTTGCATACCGCCTACTCAGAGGTGATCTCTACCTGACATACAAGGCCATGTCCAACCCAGAATTGATGGACATGCTCCACCTAAAGAAAACCTTATCCCCTCGAGTCACATGCTCTAGGGATCTAAACCTCACCACAACAATAAATAGGACGTGCTGGAGGGATAGATTCCTGTCCCAGAGACTTCACATTCTTTGGAACAAGATTCCAATCTACATTAGGCAGAGCTCCTCGCTAACACTCTTCAAAAGAAACCTTGATGAGTGGATGGGAAACAGAAAGTTTACCCCGGGGATCAGTTCACTGGATCTGCTGGACAGAGGCACGGGGAACTAATCTAAGGGGGTGGCGAAAGCCAACACATTCTGGCTAGGCTTATAAATGCCTTTGGGCAGATAGCCTAGTACCTACCTATGAACCTACCTATGAAACTATGATATATCTGCCTAGACCATAGATTTGAGAAGTGTGTACCAGTTTTTCATTCAAGCAGAATCAGACAGTTTATGATGCACTGTTTCTAGTCTGTAAAAGTTCTGTGTATTCTTTGTTCTTAATTTTACAGGTGGTTACCTGTTCATGAGTGGGCTTTGTTAACCCTTCAGCTCATAAAGTGATACACCTCTGCCAGTCTAGTTTACTAACAAATTTTCGAATCTAACTCCATTGACTGCACTTTGTTCGAAAACGGAAAGTCGAACACGGCAATGTCGAACTCCAAAAGCCAACCTAGGAACCGGTTTTAACATGGGTCGAGATAGGGGCGAGGTTTGTAGTTTGGCAATAGCAGTGAACACCTATCTCGACCCATGTTAAAACCCGTTCCTAGGTTGACTTTTGGAGTTCCGCATTGCCGTATTCGACTTTCTGTGTATGAATAAAGTGCAGTCGACAGAGTTAGATTTGAAAATTTGATAGTAAACCGCCACTCTACATCCTTTTGACTACACTGGTGTATATACCTGCACCCGTGACAAGATTTTGTCCAGGTGCAGGGGTTTTTGTTACATTATAATGAACAAAAGAAGTGAAATGTTTACTCTATTAACTGAAAAGTTGGATGAATGATGTGGTACTGTGGTAAACACCAGTATTTTTTTTTCCTTTCC
The DNA here is from genome assembly GCF_019279795.1 of Protopterus annectens. NCBI lineage: Eukaryota > Metazoa > Chordata > Ceratodontiformes > Protopteridae > Protopterus > Protopterus annectens. Next base: position 112,582,047 of record NC_056738.1, on the reverse strand, counting down.
TAGGCACACACCATTGCAACCCTTGCTTATCTTATCTCTTTCCAAAATGGCAGCTGTTAGCTACCAACGGATGTAACTCAGTCACCTTGCAGTCATTTATTTGGATATTCCTGGGTCATTTAAATACTCTGATTTCACATACTTTGCATGCTGCTCTTACTATTTAGCAGTATACTTAAGTTCATTTGGTGTTTTGAACGTTGCTGGAAATGAGAGTGTTTGCCATGAGTTTCAGCTTTGACAGTGTTCCAAGTGCACTGAACTTTTTGGATTTGTTATTTTTAAGTCATTAAACCATATTTACTGGTCATGTAAAATGGAATGTTTTGTTACATTATAACAAAGGAACAAACTCAACCAGATACCTAGAGCACTATATTTCAGCAAAGTACTGAGTCAAGTAGTCATAAGTCTCTTGTTAAAACATACTGTTAAACTCTAATTATACCCACAAAGAAGAGATGGAATCTGTTGTGATTTTTTTTGTGTATCCCTGTCACAAACCAAAAATATCCAGTAGATTGACAAAGATATTTCACATTCCTTTGGGCAGACATTTTGTGGATGACACATGATTCCATTATGACAATGCAGAAATGGTACAATGGTACTGAATTCCACAAAATGTAGCAGTGATAATGATTTACTTTATATACACAATTTCAAAGGTTAACGTTATTTTAGAATTTAAAAAAACTCTGAAAGTTTTTTTTTGTGCCCAAGGGTTGAAGCACAGACAGTCCAGTCTGTCTCTTTACACCTATCTATCTATCTATCTATCTATCTATCTATCTATCTATCTATCTATCTATCTATCTATCTATCTATCTATCTGTCTATCTATCTATCTGTCTATATATCTATCTGTCTATATATCTATCTGTCTATATATCTATCTACCTAGCTTTCATAGGCTCATAGGTGTGAACTAAGCTAATGACCACAAGAGCCTTTTTAAGTTAGCCATGCATCTCAAATCTCTGATAAGTTCTGGTACCCTTGATAAGTTTAAGCAAACATTTACAAGCAGGAGCCTGGGAGATGAACCATTTACAGGCTGCCTGTATCCATTACAGGCATAGGTACTAAACCAGGGATGAAATTATTGTTACCCATCCAGTTGTCCAAATTACACTTGAATTGGATTACAGAGGAACTCTGCTTGACGTGGATGGGAAGCCTGTTCAAGAGAAGGGGTAGTCTCTGGGATATGTACCCGTCTCTCCAGCAGGTATTATTAATATCACAGATAAGGTTTAAGTCTTAAGAATGAGTAATTCTGGTGCTGTTTGTTTTGCTGATATGCAGGAGGTCCATTAGGCTGTGGTCTGGAAATGCCTAGTATGCTAGGCATAGATCTCCCTTTAACAGCCTGTAGCAGACAGAATACTGGGAAAAGGCCTTGAGTTGGTCTGCATAGGACATGCTTGTTTTTTTGAGTTAATTCTGTAGTTCTTTCTGGTAGGCAAAGCTGCCTCTATGCAGCTATTAACATGTTTGTACAGGGTTTCTGTAAACAGTTCCATGTAGGTAGCAGTGTTCTTAGGGTGTATGAGGACTTGAAATGTTGTCAGGTTATCACTTAATACTAGGAAGTTAGCCATAGAGTAGTTCCTTAATATTCTAGGGTTAGCTGGGGTGCCAAGTTTTATTTTACTTCAAAAGAGACCATTTTGTGGTCTGACTTTACAAGAGAAGACATTACACTAGGGGTTTGTAGCACTCACCCATATTAGTAATCTGATCCAGTATGTTTGCACCCCTGACAATCTGGTTAAGGGAGTTTGTGTTTACAAAATCCAGAAATCTCTGTGCCTCTGTGTTTGGTGTCATATAGGATTCCCAGTTAATAGTGTGGTAATTAAAGTTGCCTATGAATATACTATTGGTTTGGATGGTGAGTGGTTCCAATAAGTTTAAATACATGTTATCGGTTTCCTGGTTCATAGAGGGGAATCTGTAGTGTGCAAGGAAGTGGCATGGAATTTTCCTGTGGTGATCTTAACATGGAGAAGCTCAAGTGCATTGTCTTGTTTGGCCAGCCTTGAGGTATATTTATTTTTGATGTAAATAAAGACACCTCCACCTTTAGTCCATGTTTGTTTAGTAGCTGGTCTAAATATGTGGAGGGCATTATAGCCTTGCATTGCTGGTGTCCTCTCCACAGCTGTAAACCATGTCTCTGTGGTCACACGGACATCAGCCTTCTCTAGGGTGAGGAGAGCTTGTAGAGAGTGGAGTTTTTTGTTTAGATTCCTAGTAGTGAACAGTAACACCTTTAGATTTTCTTGGTGTTTATTTATTTTGTCAGAAGTATTTTCCATTTGGCATTGCCTAAAAAAGGCACTATGGGTAGCTAATATTTGAAACCAAGAGGGACAGCTGTAGAACATCCCTGGCAAAGCAGTGTGGTCCTTTGACTATCTATTTCCATGCTGACAAATAAAACTAATCTGACTATCTCTTTCCATGCTGACAAATAAAACTAATCTGATTATTAAAGTCAGTAATCTTTTGTTCATATTGTGACATCGTCCATGGAGAAGGTAAAAGGATGCTCAGTGCTAGGTTCATACCAGCCAGGAATGCATATTCTGAGAGCTCCATGATGTCTTTCCTCATATAGTCTAGGTGAGGTATGTCTCAGGTCATTTACACTCACATGGACTATGACTGATGTGCTCCAATGACCTGAGTGCATACGTAATATGGCAGATTCTGGCCCCTGATAAGCAAGTGATTGTGACTTTCTCCTTACTTAGCCTCATGAGAGGGACATCAATGTGTCTCATAATGGAGCTCTAATGACCAGAATGTTGGATTGTGTGGTGACTTGCCTTATGGGCTTAGAAGCACAGGCTCCATGAGATGTGACTGTATGTGTTAACGTGGATGTTGCTATGAAAGACTGGATATGGTGCTGCTGAGGGTATTTGTTGTGTGTACTTCATCTAAGAGGCCTTTGGGGTTTAGGAAGGTTACATTTAAGTGCCTCAGCATATGTTGGTCTATGTGTCTGCTTTGAACTGTGTGTGATGGTGCAGCATGTGTACTACTGCCAACCTGATTGACATTAGGAGTGCTTTTATGTGAGAGCTTCACCTCCACTGGCATTGTATAAGTACATCTCTCCCATACCATATCAATTTGTTTGAGAATTAACTGGTTGTCAGTAAACACCACCTGCGTAGTCCAGGGAACCCAACACTTGCTGAACAACACAAAACCAAAACTGTTCCCAGAACAAAAAAAACGATCCAAAATAGTTGCACAATTATCTTCTTTATTGTAACACAATAAAATGGTTGAGCGCTTTCATCTACCCAATGTAGATTTCATCAGAACACTTACACATTCAAAACCTACCCATTAAATACTTTAGAATGCCTGCCTTTTACACCACCTGATCAATTAACCATCATTTAAAATTTAAAGACATAAAACAACAGTACATAAAATCAATAAGGTTATAAAACCACTAAATAATATAATTAAAACTGCCACATAAACCTTAACAAAATGGTTATAAGCTGAAAAGATTTTTTTGTATATATAGTGCATGGAACCAAAATCAAAAACATTACATGTTGATAGTGTATATGTATAGAATATATGTAATTTGACAAGCCTTATATATTCCTAAAAAAAATATATTTATTTAAATGAATAAAATTAATAAAAAATTCATAAAAAATTCATATGTATCCTATGCCATAAATTAATTTCTGCGGGGATGTATTCATTAATACCTGGGGGACTAGCTGCATTAAGTTTAATTTGCCATTTAATTTCTTTTTCCCCCAGTATAGCTTTGATGTTACCTCCCCTAGGGTTGTTGTTGACCACTTCTAAAATAGCAAATTTAAAAGAATCACAGCCTACACTATTAACTAAATGTCTGTAAAGTGCATTGTTCATATCTTTCTTTTTTATACAATGTAGATGGTCATAAATTCTATTACGTAGTCTTCTGTCAGTTTTTCCAACATAAAAACTGGGACAGGAAGTACACTTCCCCAAATATACAACATGTTTGGACTGACAGTTTCCTTTACAAAAAGATATTCTACTTCTTAGATTATTCTCTAAACTAATACTCTCCAACTGTAAAATGGAAGAACATTGATTACAATGTCCACATTGCTTAGTCCCTTTCATGTCATTATTCCCAACATGATCTCTATAATTGGACCTAATATCAATCATTCTTTTGAAATTCGTCCCTGTTTTGTAAACATAGGTGGGTCTCTCACCTAATTTCTCAGATTCCTTCATCACTAGTAAGTATATTCCAATTACTGTCAATGATCTTTCTAACTTCCCCTATATGTTGTCCATATTGTAATATACATGCCCTTTGATATTCTTCCCCTGATTTATTGCATCTGTTTGCATTAGATGATAAAAATCTCCTTCCTAGGACTGGTGGATATTTGTTACCCCATTCTCTTATAACATATTCTGTGACGTCCTTTATCGTATGTTCTGGGTAACCTCTTTGTCTAAATAGATTACCGATGAATGCCATCTCAGTAATCATATCTTCCCTAATAGATGTCATCCTGGCCGCTCTTATACACTGCCCTTTTGAAATGCTACGTTTCTGTGTATAAGGATGATTACTAGAGAATTCCAAATAGGCATTACAAAAGGTATCTTTCCTAAAAATCTTGGACTGGAAAGTTAATCTGTCACTGAATATGTAGGTGTCAAGATAATTGATCCCTGTCCTACTGGTATTGTAAGTAAATTGCAAATAAGGGGTACTACCATTAATGTAGTCCATGAATTTTAATAAATTCACCTCTTCCCCCTTCCAAAGTATAAACAAGTCATCCAGGTATCTTACATAACAACATATATACTCCTTCCAGGGCGAATCCAAAACAAATTCTTCCTCCCAGTCCAATAATACTAAATTGGCATATATGGGGGCACATGCCACCCCCATAGCTACGCCTGCTATTTGTTTATAGTACTCTCCCTCGAAATATATGAAGTTATTGAGTACTATATTAATAAATTCTGATAGAAGGTCTATCTTTTCCCATTCTAATTGACTGTGTTTATTCAGACTATTAATAAATCTAGTCACCCCTTCAACTTTTAGTATACAGGAAAACAAATCCTTTACATCAATGGTAACAAATAATAAATTAGAATCCCATATATCTTGTTTAAACTTCCCAAGAAACTCCCAATAATCTCTAATAATATGTGGTATCTTGGAATAAATATGTTTTAACCATTGATCAATAACTTTACCAAAAGGAAAGGCTTTGCTGCGACTTCCTGAAATAATGGGTCTGAAAGGGGGGCCCCTGATATTTTTATGTATTTTGGGGATACCTACTATGGTTGCTAAGATGGGGTACTCAACTTTCAAGAAGTTATATAGATCTTGGTTAATTCTATCATCCAATAAAAATTCTTCCAAATACAAATCAATTCTTCTGTGAGCAATATTAATTTGGTTGATAGAAATACCTCATATTGTTCAGAATTGTTCAAAATATCAAATATTTTGACTATATAGTTGTCCATATCATATAACACTACTCCACCCCCCTTATCCGCAGTCATAATTCCAATATTATGAGCACATAAAGAATCTAAAAGTTTCTCAACAGCAATACTCCACTGACTGGAATCACCTGTTTTTTTTTATTTATTGTAAAGTTCATACATTTTCTTGCTCACCACCTTCTCAAAGGTTATTAGGGTGTTGTGCATGGGTGGAGTGAAGTTACTTCTCTTCCTTAAACAATCAACTTTGTTATTGTTTTGAATAGAATTCTGAAAAAATATACCCAAGTTAAGCTTTCTTAAAAATAGCTTTACCTCTACCAAAGTATCCACCAAATCGAATTGCTTCCTAGGAATCTATTTCATACCTTTCGAAAATATTTCAAAATGTTCAATACTCACTGGATATTGGGTATAATTGTAAATTCTAAAATCTCCTACACTGTATAATACCCCATCTGTAACCTTAATGTCCATAGGTTCACATTTTTGTATTATAGTTGCTTGTAGGAATTCCATTTTCCTCTTTCTCCTTGTCTCCATCGATTCGCTTGCCATCTGCGGTTCCCCCTCCCATTTTGTTCTTCTGCTAAAAAATCTTCCCCTTGTTCACCGTCTTGATAATATTCATTACGTGCATTGTCCACATCTCTATCCCTGTTTATCCTATTGGCTCTTATATTCCATTTATATGCTGTTTGGTTTTCATACTGTCTTGTATCCCTTAGAAACTTTTTACATTTCCTATCAAACATTTTCTTACAACTACTTTCAGCGTAATGAAATTGTTTGGCATGTAATTTTTCCCATTGTGGGAACAGTAAATCATTAGTTATGGAAACATTCAATTCTTCAACTTCTTTCAACAATAAACTCAGCTTGTTATCATTGCAAGATATAATAAATTCCATAAATTGCTTACCAAAACTATCAAACATTTTGTTACATGTCCTAATATTAACCTCATTTAATTCAACTCCAATGGGATGTTAAAAAAACATAAACCCATTGGAACAATACCACTATCAACACATTTCCGCAAATATAAATTGTCCATTTGTAATGCTTTAATCAGGTTAAGCTTCTTTCCAAAATTGAAAATCATATCCTTTAAAGTGATATTTTGTTTGTTAGTATTACTATTTTCCTTACAATTGTCCACAGAACGAAAGTCATATGGCATCTTTAAAAACCTGTCCATATTAAAAACAGAATTGTTAGACATACCCTCAGTAAAGTCCGACAACTGCCTTCTATTGTTTGTATCAATTTCTTTTGTTGTCACCATATTTGAACCCACTTGCGTAGAATAAGTCCTAATGGGTTACGAATGCTTTGGTTTGGCTCCCGATAAAACATAAATGTCCTCTGAAATGTTACCAGATAAAGTGGAAAGATTAAACTGTCCCACATTGTTGTTACTGGTTCCGTTCCCATGAGAGGTGCCATTAAATTGAGAAAAGTTCCTTTTCAACGCTCCCTGTCCATTCAGAATCTTGTCGGGACTTCCACGTCCTGTTTCGGAATGTGGTGATGTCATCCCCTCAGTCTCTGTGTTCTCCGATACAGGATTATGCGTAATGGTAGGCGGAGTCATCAATTCCAGCAACCGGGTGATTTCACCCTTCAAAATCACCAATTCTGAATGCATCTTGTCCACTTCGTCTCTCCTAACGGGCAAGAAGTTGCAGGATATGTCCCCAATGGAATCCATGGTATACGACAAAAACCAACTACATAGTCCAGGGAACCCAACACTTGCTGAACAACACAATACCAAAACTGTTCCCAGGACAAAACCACGATCCAAAATAGTTGCACAATTATCTTCTTTATTGTAACACAATAAAATGGTTGAGCGCTTTCATCTACCCAACGTAGATTTCATCAGAACACTTACACATTCAAAACCTACCCATTAAATACTTTAAAATGCCCACCTTTTACACCACCTGATCAATTAACAATCATTTAAAATTTAAAGACATAAAACAACAGTACATAAAATCAATAAGGTTATAAAACCACTAAATAATATAATTAAAACTGCCACATAAACCTTAACAAAATGGTTATAAGCTGAAAAGATTTTTTTGTATATATAGTGCATGGAACCAAAATCAAAAACATTACATGTTGATAGTGTATGATGTATATTTGATAGTACAAAAAATACATAAAATATTTCATTATATTATGTACTTTGACAAGCCTTATATATTCCTAAAAAAATATTTATTTAAATGAATAAAAATAAAAAATTCATAAAAAATTCATATGTATCCTATGCCATAAATTAATTTCTTATGAGGGATTTAGCGGGGATGTATTCATTAATACCTGGGGGACTAGCTGCATTAAGTTTAATTTGCCATTTAATTTCTTTTTCCCCCAGTATAGCTTTGATGTTACCTCCCCTAGGGTTGCTGTTGACCACTTCTAAAATAGCAAATTTAAAAGAATCACAGCCTACACTATTAACTAAATGTCTGTAAAGTGCAGTGTTCATATCTTTCTTTTTTATACAATATAGATGGTCATAAATTCTATTATGTAGTCTTCTGTCAGTTTTTCCAACATAAAAACTGGGACAGGAAGTACACTTCCCCAAATATACAACATGTTGGGACTGACAGTTTCCTTTACAAAAAGATATTCTACTTCTTAGATTATTCTCTAAACTAATACTCTCCAACTGTAAAATGGACGAACATTGATTACAATGTCCACATTGCTTAGTCCCTTTCATGTCATTATTCCCAACATGATCTCTATAATTGGACCTAACATCAATCATTCTTTTGAAATTCATCACTGTTTTGTAAACATAGGTGGGTCTCTCACCTAATTTCTCACAGATTCCTTCATCACTAGTAAGTATATTCCAATTACTGTCAATGATCTTTCTAACTTCCCCTATATGTTGTCCAAATTGTAATATACATGCCCTTTGATATTCTTCCCCTGATTTATTACATCTGTTTGCATTAGATGATAAAAATCCCTTTCCTAGGACTGGTGGATATTTGTTACTCCATTCTCTTACAACATATTCTGTGACGTCCTTTATCATATGTTCCGGGTAACCTCTTTGTCTAAATAGATTACTGATGAATGCCATCTCAGTAATCATATCTTCCTTAATAGATGTCATCCTGGTCGCCCTTATACACTGCCCTTTTAAAATGCTACGTTTCTGTGTACAAGGATGATTACTAGAGAATTCCAAATAGGCATTACAAAAGGTATCTTTCCTAAAAATCTTGGACTGGAAAGTTATTCCATCACTGAATATGTAGGTGTCAAGATAATTGATCCCTGTCCTACTGATGTTATAAGTAAATTGCAAATAAGGGGTACTACCATTAATGTAGCCCATGAATTTTAATAAATTCTCCTCTTCCCCCTTCTAAAGTATAAACAAGTCATCCAGGTATCTTACATAACAACATATATACTCCTTCCAGGGTGAATCCAAAACAAATTCTTCCTCCCAGTCCAATAATACTAAATTGGCATATATGGGGGCACATGCCGCCCCCATAGCTACGCCTGCTATTTGTTTATAGTACTCTCCCTCAAAATACATTAAGTTGTTATTGAGTACTATATTAATAAATTCTGATAGAAGGTCTATCTTTTCCCATTCTAATTGTGCTTATTCAGACTATTAATAAATCTAGTCTCCCCTTCAACTTTTGGTATAGAGGAAAACAAATCTTTTACATCAATGGTAACAAATAATAAATTAGAATCCCATATATCTTGTTTAAACTTCCCAAGAAACTCCCAAGAATCTCTAATAATATGTGGTATCTTGGAATAAATATGTTTTAACCATTGATCAATAACATTACCAAAAGGAAAGGCTTTGCTGCGACTTCCTGAAATAATGGGTCTGAAAGGGGGGTCCCTGATGTTTTTATGTATTTTGGGGATACCTACTATGGTTGCTAAGATGGGGTACTCCACTTTCAAGAAGTTAAATAGATCTTGGTTAATTCTATCATCCAATAAAAATTCTTCCAAATACAAATCAATTCTTCTGTGAGCAATATTAATTTGGTTGATAGAAAATACTTCATATTGTTCAGAATTGTTCAAAATATCAAATATTTTGACTATATAGTTGTCCATATTTTTTATTTTATTTATTTTATTTTACATTTGTTGACTGGGATAGTCCGACTGGATGCATGTCCATTTTCAGCGGAGGCCCGGGGAGAAAAGCTCCAAAGGTAAGCAGATACAGCATTACATAATACCAGCATTACATATTACAAACAGATTATTTACAGAGATTACATAAGTAAGCAAGTTAAACAAGTTCCACAGGTTAAAGTTAGTCCTCAGCACAAGTCAGGATTAAATTAAATTACACAGTAAACTGGTTAACAGATTTTTACACATTCGAGTTAGCCAGGCTTGATACATTGACATAGCCAGTTAAATGACAAATGTTGTTTGAGTCTAGTTTTAAATTGACCTAAGGTGGAAAGTAATATCATATAACACTACTCCACCCCCTTATCCACAGTCATAATTCTAATATTATGAGTGCATAAAGAATCTAAAAGTTTCTCAACAGCAATACTCCACTGACTGGAATCACCTGATATTTTTTAATTTATTGTAAAGTTCATAAATTTTCTTGCTCACCACCTTCTCAAAGGTTATTAGAGTGTTGTCCATGGGTGGAGTGAAGTTACTTCTCTTCCTTAAACAATCAACTTTGTTATTGTTTTGAATAGAATTCTGAAAAAATATACCCAAGTTAAGCTTTCTTAAAAATAGCTTTACCTCTACCAAAGTATCCACCAAATCGAATTGCTTCCTAGGAATCTATTTCATACCTTTCGAAAATATTTCAAAATGTTCAATACTCACTGTATATTGGGTATAATTGTAAATTTTAAAATCTCCTACACTGTATAATACCCCATCTGTAACCTTAATGTCTGTAGGTTCACTTTTTTGCATTATAGATCCTTGTAGGAATTCCATTTTCCTCTTTCTCCTTGTCTCCATCGATTTGCTTGCCATCTGCGGTTCCCCCTCCCATTTTGTTCTTCTGCTAAAAAATCTTCCCCTTGTTCACCCTCTTGATAATATGCATTACGTGCATTGTCCACATCTCTATCCCTGTTTATCCTATTGGCTCTTATATTCCATTTATATGCTGTTTGGTTTTCATACTGTCTTGTATCCCTTAGAAACTTTTTACATTTCCTATCAAACATTTTCTTACAACTACTTTCATTGTAATGAAATTGTTTGGCATGTAATTTTTCCCATTGTGGGAACAGTAAATCATTAGTTAAGGAAATCAATTGATCAATGGTTAAAACATATTTATTCCAAGATATCACATATTATTAGAGATTCTTGGAAGTTTCTTGGGAAGTTTAAACAAGATATATGGGATTCTAATTTATTATTTGTTGCCATTGATGTAAAGGATTTGTTTTCCTGTATACCAAAAGTTGAAGGGGTGACTAGATTTATTAATAGTCTGAATAAACACAGTCAATTAGAATGGGAAAAGATAGACCTTCTATCAGAATTTATTAATATAGTACTCGATAACAACTTCATATATTTCGAGGGAGAGTACTATAAACAAATAGCAGGCATAGCTATGGGGGCGGCATGTGCCCCCATATATGCCAATTTAGTATTATTGGACTGGGAGGAAGAATTTGTTTTGGATTCGCCCTGGAAGGAGTATATATGTTGTTATGTAAGATACCTGGATGACTTGTTTATACTTTGGAAGGGGGAAGAGGAGAATTTATTAAAATTCATGGACTACATTAATGGTAGTACCCCTTATTTGCAATTTACTTACAATACCAGTAGGACAGGGATCAATTATCTTGACACCTACATATTCAGTGACGGAATAACTTTCCAGTCCAAGATTTTTAGGAAAGATACCTTTTGTAATGCCTATTTGGAATTTTCTAGTAATCATCCCTATACACAGAAACGTAGCATTTTAAAAGGGCAGTGTATAAGGGCGGCCAGGATGACATCTATTAGGGAAGATATGATTACTGAGATGGCATTCATCGGTAATCTATTTAGACAAAGAGGTTACCCAGAACATACGATAAAGGATGTCACAGAATATGTTATAAGAGAATGGGGTAACAAATATCCACCAGTCCTAGGAAAGGGATTTTTATCATCTAATGCAAACAGATGCAATAAATCAGGGGAAGAATATCAAAGGGCATGTATGTTACAATTTGGACAACATATAGGGGAAGTTAGAAAGATCATGGACAGTAATTGGAATATACTTACTAGTGATGAAGGAATCTGTGAGAAATTAGGTGAGAGACCCACCTATGTTTACAAAACAGTGACGAATTTCAAAAGAATGATTGATGTTAGGTCCAATTATAGAGATCATGTTTGGAATAATGACATGAAAGGGACTAAGCAATGTGGACATTGTAATCAATGTTCGGCCATTTTACAGTTGGAGAGTATTAGTTTAGAGAATAATCTAAGAAGTAGAATATCTTTTTGTAAAGGAAACTGTCAGTCCAAACATGTTGTATATTTGGGGAAGTGTACTTCCTGTCCCAGTTTTTATGTTGGAAAAACTGACAGAAGACTACGTAATAGAATTTATGACCATCTATATTGTATAAAAAAGGAAGATATGAACAATGCACTTTACAGACATTTAGTTAATAGTGTAGGCTGCGATTCTTTTAAATTTGCTGTTTTAGAAGTGGTCAACAGCAACCCTAGGGGAGGTAACATCAAAGCTATACTGGGAGAAAAAGAAAGTAAATGGCAAATTAAACTTAATGCAGCTAGTTCCCCAGGTATTAATGAATACATCCCCACTAAACCCCTCATAAGAAATTAATTTATGGCATAGGATACATATTAATTTTTTATGAATTTTTTATTAATTTTATTCATTTAAATAAATATATTTTTTAGGAATATATAAGGCTTGTCAAAGTACATAATATAATGAAATATTTTATGTATTTTTTGTACTATCAAATATACATCATACACTATCAACATGTAATGTTTTTGATTTTGGTTCCATGCACTATATATACAAAAAAATCTTTTCAGCTTATAACCATTTTGTTAAGGTTTATGAGGCAGTTTTAATTATATTATTTAGTGGTTTTATAACCTTATTGATTTTATGTACTGTTGTTTTATGTCTTTAAATTTTAAATGATGGTTAATTGATCAGGTGGTGTAAAAGGTGGACATTTTAAAGTATTTAATGGGTAGGTTTTGAATGTGTAAGTGTTCTGATGAAATCTACATTGGGTAGATGAAAGCGCTCAACCATTTTATTGTGTTACAATAAAGAAGATAATTGTGCAACTATTTTGGATCGTGGTTTTGTCCTGGGAACAGTTTTGGTTGTCAGTAAACATAAGGCAATTTCTACATTGTCTCGGATGCCCATATCCACCAAGCTGGTAACGGAGATAGGAAGAAACTTCATATCCATGGCAACAGGTTCTTTTTTATTGATTAGACGGTTGCAGTTAGAAGATAAAGTAATGTCAGGAGTATCTGGTTTGCAACTCCGGGGGCAGTGTTTTACACTGCAAACTAGTTGCCCTGTGTGCAACTAGGTATCAGCAAATTTTCAAGAGTGCTTTTACAGCAAAAATGTCAGCTTAAGGTGTCTGTGTTTGTACAAGCCACTGTCAAATACTTGAGGGGAAACTAATAAGTAGACCCTGATGATTTATGGATGAAGTATTTAGGGAGGAATTCTGAAGTTAGGATAGATAGCAGCACATCAAGCAGTATTTACTGAAAAGCAAGAATTATCTTTGTCAAGAATGATTACAAGAGGAGATTTGCCTGACTGGCTACTGCCTGACTACCACTAGTGCTGGTTCCACCACAGCTTCACACTGCCAGGCTATAATGCTACTTTGCTTCTTTTCTCACCAGAAGCAAAACTGTAGTGCTAGTCCCAGGATGAAAAGCAAGGTATGGGCTCTTTGGTCATCAACTAAATAAAACCAATCCAACACCAGCAGCTGAGATAGATTCAAAATTTAATAAAAATAATTTCATAATTTTGTTTTGTTTTGTGAAATTATTTTTATTAAATTTTTAATCAACCTGAGCTGCTGGTGTTGGATTGGTTTTATTTGGTTGTCTAGTTTTTGGTTTCACGTTACTTTATGCTCTTTGGTGATCAATAGTCTTGTCCCTGATGATGAAAGTATCTGTAGGCTTGTTGTAGCTTTTTCTTTGTAGATGTCTTGAATAGCAACCAGACAAATCAGAATGGTCCAAAACAGACACTCACTGCCAAATTAGAAACAGTCAGGAATCAATGCACTGTGCTCCTTCTCTCATCTGGAGCAAAGCAGAACCATCAGCACCACTAATCCCAAAATGCCTACTGAGAGGCAGAATGTGGGCTCTCCAATAATTGGTGGTCTTGGAGTAGATGTTGCAGATTTTAAAGATAAGATGGAAAAAATGGTTAATACCCTAAGAGTTACAGTGTGTACTAAGCAGTTTGATATGAAAGAGGGCATACATTCTAAGTGGAGACCCACTAATTGTAAAAGAGAAAGTTAAATTGGAAGGGATTGGGCATTTTGTATTCTCGCTCTATGGACTACAGTGGGATGGTCAATAAATTAAAATAGCCAAAGAGGAGTGATTTCACAAAATGATAATTTTGGGCTTACTCACAATAGCCAATGAAAGAGGAGAGGGAAGAAAATATGTGGTCAAATTAACATAGGAGGCAGGAAGCTGGAGAACACAAGTTGGGTTTAAAAACACAACAGCACCAGAGTGGGAGAATGGGGGAATATTTAATTTCTGCGTGACTCACAAGAGATACATCTGTGGTCTCTTTACTAGTTTAAATATGCAGTTAAAGTAGAATACAAGTAAAATAGTGAAAAGAAAATACACCACAATACGCAAAATAGATGAAGACTATAGAAGATCTATTTAACTATCTATCTAGGTGCTTGAAAAGAATTTCACATTAAAGTAAATGATATGCATTTTTGACACACTCCTTTTTGATACTCTTTGCAAACATCACATCAATCAGCTGAATGCTTCCAGAGTTATAAAGTAAATAAATTAGCTTTAATTACATCTCTCTGGTATATATACAAAAAGGACATATTTCTGAATGTTTCATTTTGCTGTCATAGCAAACCATTTTAATTCTGAAACATTTAATTTCATCAAATTAAAGACAACCATAAGAGTACAAACATTTCCTAATTCAGGATATTGCAGTGGTTAAGATAATAAGCTCTGAAGACGTTCCACCCTACAAGCCCATATTTCACTCCCTCAACCCTTTGATTACACACAGCGTGACACTGAACATGTGACTTAGCCAAACTGAATTCCCAAAGTCATCTCTTAAAAAAGAGAAGGAATGTAACAGCAGGTCTTATTGAGCTAAGAAATAATAAACAAATATATAACTAGCATACTGAATTATTCAACTAGTGAGACCTTGAATATTTATTAGTAATAAAATTAGCCAACAGCATACAGAAGTATTTATTAAATATATGAGGCAGTCTGCAACTCTCAGCCATGTGGCCTGGATTTCATGAATTAAATTCTAAACCATACTGTAATAGAAACTTCTCAGAGGTCATAAGACTGCACAACATCAGGCTAATTTGCAGAAATTCTTAGTCACAAACAAAGGGATGAATTTGTACACATAAGCCAAAGCAGAGCATGGCACACATGGTTCCATGTCTTAAATGGAGTGATTTTTAATGTAGTGGTTTATGATTAAAGTTCCCCATGTATTAGAACTGTGAGCTCATCCTGATGTTGTTTAAAACAGGATTTTAATTAGTCAAATTTTGTTTTGCATTGCATTTTCAAGGTTTCATATAAAGTTTTTTTGCTGTCTTGGATGGGGTTACACACTTTTAAGTCAGAGCTAACCTGGACTAAATCCTGAGTACTTTTAATTTTGATCTAAGCACAAACTGTGTCTATTAACTCACCCCAACATGTACTAAATAAATATAAGTATCACATCAAATGATTTATTAAGTAACAACCAGCTCGTAAGATTTAATTAGTTAAGGAACAATGACTGGTTTAGTTCTGAGTTTCAGATATTCATTTGAGTATTTGCACACGTTTTTGAATGCTAGGTTACTGTTACAGCAAAGATTTGTGAATATGGGTAACTAAGCCATAGTTTGATCCTTGGTTCTTGTTTCCCTCTTATATTGACTCTGAATACCAGCAGATGGGGGAAGTGGTGATCCAATTGGTGAAGGATGATAACTGACTGTAGCAGGGATGGGGGTGAAAGTTATTTAAAAAGAAATAAAAACAAGTAAATACATTTGACAGCATTTGAGCTATATTTCCAGCAATACCTTTAATACAAGGGAAGGATTGATGCTTCATAGTGTTATGACTGTAATACTTGGCTATGAGGCCTGCACAAAGAAGAGAGAAAAAAACCTCCGAGCAAGGATTTGAAAGTAGGCTTCTCAAAATACTGTACTGTCTGGGGGAATATTTTACACAACAGTAATCAGAACTATCTTTGTTTCATTCCATCATCTTCATGTACAGACAGAATGCAGCAACTTGTTAGATGATGTCTGACACCGGTGAAATGACACACTTTTTTACAGATAGTAATTGGCAAAAAAGGTACAGGTGGAACAACTGTTAAGGTCTTTGGCTTCCATGTATGAAATACAAGGTTCAGTCCTGACCTCTGGCCAATACCTGTGTGGAGTTTGCATGGTAGATAGAATTACATGGACCACTCAATACTGTAAAATTGTCTCTAGGTGATGTAGTCATGTTGACTAATGTTGACAAAATGGTGGGTATGGGCATTTGCTGATTATAAGTGGGTTGAGGACCCATTTTACACTGACTATGCCAGGGACCCATGCTAATGGTGAGAGTGGGTCTTTGTGCCCCTATTGGCCACTGTGTGCCCACCTTAAAACTCAGCAGTCCTGGGTCAGTAAGCTACTGACTAGTCAGTGCCCACTGTCCAGTTGCCAAGTCTGAGTTACCTGGGATAGCTCTGCTGAATAAAAGAATGCTACACTCAGACAGGTTCCTTGACAAGATGCAACTTGCAAGTGGATGGCATGATGGTAAGGAGGAGGCTGGACATCCTGTGTATTCAGGAGACAAAATGGAAGGGTAATGCAGCAAAGGCACTTGGCTTAGGATCCAGCTTCTACTACTCAGGGGGAGGACAGACTAGAAATGGTGTGGGAACAGTGATGAGGGAGTGGCTACAGAAGACAGAGAAGGATGTCATCAGAATTAGTGACAGACTCGTGGTTATCAGCCTTCAGTGTAAATATAGGGCACTATTCATAATGTTAGCCTATGCCCCAGAATACAGTTGTGATAGCAAGGAAAAGAGTGCATTTAGGTAGCAGTTGAAGGGCCTACTAGATAAAGCAGGACAAATGAGTTATTATCAATAAGGTGGATCCTGAATGCTCATATTGGGACAAACAGAACACAATATAATGATTAATTGGGTCTATATTGGTAGGGCAACAAGAATAAAGAAGGAGACGCAATTCTAGACTTCTGACTTACAAATGGTTTGATGTTGGCCAACACATGGTTCAGCATGAGAGACAGTCACAAGATCACATACAAGAGTGGACAAAATTAAATTCAGGTAGTCTTCTTCTTGGTAAGGAAAAGGCACAGTAGTAGAATCAGATATTATGAAGTCAGCCCCAGTGGAACAGTTGGTCTACAACATAAACCACTGGTTGCTACAATCAGCTACAAGCAGTGGTCAGAGAAGGTGCTAAGGTCAACAGAGACTAGTAGGAAGACCTGGAAGCTGAATGACGAAAAAACACAAGAGTTCAAATACTCAGACTGTAGCACCTCATAAAGAAGAGGGCATATAGCTGAAGAAGAATGGTAGTGCTGCAAAACCACATATGTGAGTTCTATAGAACAGATATGTGGCTGAGCCATGTATGGAAATAAAATACATAAGGAAAGCTGGTGGTGGAATATCCAAGAAATTGTCAAAAGAAAAAAGGAGTGCAAGAAACAGTGGGAGATAGAAAGGTTGGACGAAGCTAAGCAAAGAAGGAATAGCGGTTGGCTAACAAAGAGGCTAAGAGAACAGTTGCAGTAACAAAGAACAGGACATCAGAGGAACTGTACCGTCTTCTGAAAAGTGATTCGGCTGATGGCACAGAGAAACTCTATCAGGTTGCAAGGCAAAGACATAAAGTTAAATAAGATAGCCATGAGACATCCTTCTTCAGAGATGCCAGCAACAAATTGTTTACCAGTACAGAGGACTTCAAAGGTAGATGGAAAGACTACTTCTAGTAGCGTCTGAATGAAGTAAGCCCCACAGAAGGTGTACTGCCCAAGACACAGCCTACAATGAAGCAATAGGTGAAGCCCACCTTAGAAGAAATAAGGACATTGTGACGACACTCCACTGGACCAGTAATCAAGGAGTCTCAGTCATCACCACTGGTAACAGTGGGGGAACTTTCACTGAGAGGATGACAAGTACACACACAGTATTTCCATATGCCGCTCTCTGCATAACGTACAATTATCCTTAAAAGCACACAGAGACCACAGTTAGTCTGGGGGCTGGTTTCCCCCTTTTCCTCAAGATCCCCAATAAGACTCCCCACTGGCACAGCTATAGAGCTGAGATCTCAGCTGAGTGACCAAGCCAAGACCTCCAGCACCCTCTCTGTCCAACCATGCTTTGTTTCCCTGCTCAAGTAGCTGACACACACACTCTTTGAGGTCTGATTTACACATACACGCACACACGCACACACGCACACACACACACACACACACACACACACACACACACACACACACACACACACACACACACACACACACGCCTGGGAAAGGCTGGCACAGGTTTACTTGCTATACCCCCTTCTGCCCAGACTATAAGGTAGTTAAAACTGCCACCAGTCACTCCTTATCAGCTACTTTATGGCCATTAACAAAGGTTGTCCAATCTTACTGTGAAAATTAATATTAATACAAATGGTAGTTTGACCAAGAGCAAGGTTAATAGGAGTGCCCCACACAGTGTCACCAAACAAATGTGAAAGTACTCTCAAAACTTAAATATCTCTACACAGATCACCCACAATGAAAGGTTTAAACATATTTAATAATAAATAATAAAAGAACAAGACAATACTAAATATATATTCACAGTGACATCAGAGTTCAAAACCACAGGAAATATTTAAAAAAAAATTGCAGGGCAGTCTCAAATAAATAAAGAAAAATATCTAAACTAAGCTTCACTATATTCCTGACAGAATCTATGAGAATTACTATAACCTAAAAAGTTATTAATAGAGCAAGGCAGATATGTGATGAATGGGTCTTCTTGTTGCAAGACATAATGCAGAATGCTCTGTCTCAATAAGAGACTTCACAAAATAATATCTAAAATATTACTGCTGGGATAGCTTGCAGAATGACATCACTTCTTGTAATCTGACCTGAGTTCCTAGGCAAAACAACCATTTATGGCAGCTGCTAGCATTTAGCATCTACCTGTAAAACTACAAAGACATGAGCTTCTCCTCAAATGTCTGGCAGATGCTGGAAGTCATAATACAATTGCATTCCTTCATGCTTTCAAGACTAGTAATTAGTTCACCCTAAAGACAATACAGAAAGGTTCCTAGTACAGACATTGTGTCTCTTGCTGCATTGAAAACTGAAAGATGCCATCTTTTATAGCCAATCCATAAAGTAATTTAATTTCAGTCATTTTTCTAACATTTGCTAGACTGAAGTTAACCTCCTGTATTCCATTTTCCACTGTTAAAATATATACATTTAAACAGTTACAATAGTGCATATACATTTCTGTTCTCTACCAGTAGGGCACACTGAGGTTACATTTCAGACACAGTACTCTACAAATACCTTTTCAATACACACATCTGTACAAGCAGTTTGATACACACATGACATATAGTTCTAATACATTTGTACCACAAGCATCTTGTAGAAATCATTTCAATATTCACCAATGACATATAATTATTTACAAATTCCAGCTAACTGTACTGGCAGTACACACTTCTTCCCCCCTTCGAAGACTCAAGCTAGTTTTCAAGTAACCCTTAAGAGACATTGCTTGAGAGGAATGAGCCTATCTGGGAACACATTTCCCCATTCCCTTTCTTGAGATTCCAGCTACCTTTGCATTGCTGACCCCATTACAGTGTTGCACTGTCATATCAAATGCCTGCAACCCTAGGCTCCACCATAGTAACTAGGGATTTTGCTGGCTGGCTCCCTGTAGCCATAGATCCCCCTCAAACTCCTCCTGCCTTATATTGCAAATACTTAGCACCAGGGCCTCCCTATCATGGTAAGGTTTCATCATGTTACCAAAGTACAGTTTGTGCCCCTGCCTCCTGCCTAGCAGTTATACCATGTAGTTAACATCACTGATTTTTCTTACCACTTTGAAGGGTCCCTTACAAGCTGCCTGTAGCTTGTTGTGCATGACAGGAATGAGAACCATAACCTGCTGCCCTACAGTATACTCTTTAGCTAGAGTATTCCTGTCATACCAGACCTTTTTCTGCTGTGGGGCTTCTGCCAGGTTCTCCTGGGCCAAGCCCATGAGTTCCCTGAGCCTTGTCCTGAGGTTTAGGACATATGCCACAACAGACTCCTTGTGGAATTTACATTCCCCCTCCCACTCTTCACAAATCAAATCTAGAGGTCCCCTCTCCCTATGCCCATACAGCAACTCAAAAGGTGAGAAACCTGTGGATTCCTGGAGCACCTCTCTGTAAGCAAAGAACAGATGGGACAAATATTTGTCCCACTTCCTCTTAAACTAGTCTGCAAATGACCGTAGCATGGTCTTTAGTGTAGAGTTTAACTTCTCCACCAGACCATTAGTCTGGGGATCATAGTGGGTGGTTTTATGTGCTTCAATCCACAGTGCTTACACAGACAAGCCAGCAGATCTGACATGAAACTGCCACCTTTGTCAGTCAGTATTTCTTTTGGGAAACCTACCCTGCAGAAAATCTCTAACTAAGCATTTGCTACCTTTTCTACCTTGATGGAGGACAAAGCCACCACCTCAGGGTATCTGGTAGCATAATTTAATACCACTAGGATATATTTCTTCCCTGTAGAACTTGGGGTTCACAGAGGCCCAACAATATCCATAGCTATCCTCTGAAATGGCTACTCAATAACAGGCAAAGGCATAAAAGGAGCTTTCCCCTTGTCTCCTGCCTTGCCTACTTTTTGGCATTGCTCACAGGTCCTGCAGTACTCTGTTACATCCTTGGAAATCCCAGGCCAATAAAAATTCTGCATAATACGTCTCTTGGTGCAATTTATGCCCATGTGACCTGCAAAGGGAATGTCATGGGCTATGGCTAGAAGTGCCAGATGGTAGGTAGTGGAAACTAGTCTCCCTCATGAGTCCACTCTCTATACAGTAACCCTTTGTCCCAGTATACAGATTCTCCCTTTCCTTGAGAATCAGGCACCTCCCTGGCTACCACCCTCAAGCCTTGTAATGTAGAGTCTGACAGCTGAGCCTATCTCAACTCTCTCTTTGTAACCCTTCCCAGCTCCCCTTCCACAGGAAGTCTGGTATCCTCTGATAGCAGTGCCTCACTGTCAGCCTGGGTACTACTACTCACCTCTGCCCTTGCAACCACTCTGTTCAAGGGAACATCAATACCCACGAGCAGCTGTGGCTCACCTTCAGTCTCACTGCTACAGGGTAGCTCCTTCCTGAAGTAGCCACCTCACCAGTCCAGGCTTCAAGTGGGCAGTCTGTCTGGATACTCCCTAGGCTACCAGACCCACATGCTTGTCTCCAAGCCTGCTTGCATGTAAATGCATGCACACAAGATACTGCATTATCAAACTCATTCCCTATCAGGACATCTGTAGGGATATCCTCAAACACACCTACTTGCTTGCGTCCTTTCCCATCCTCCCAGTCAAGGAACCCTAGCCAAAGGTATTTGGAAGGGGATCCCTCCTAAATCTCTGACTGGAGTAGACTACCCAAGCAAGTAGTGCTCCTCTTTAACCACTGCAGACTTCACAATGGTTAGGTCAGAGGCTGTGTCTCTCTTAGCAGTGGCTTGTTTCACATCTACTAAGATAGGATATAATCTTGTGCTAGTTTAGTACCATAGTTGTCTCAAGACAACTTATTGCTGGAGTCTGTCATTCCCACTTACTGGCTTCCCAAAATTTTGTTCCTCACCTTGCCTCTGTGGACATCTATATGCTACATGGCCCCACTGGTTATATTTAAAACATTTAACCCTTGATCCTGGCCATGTACCTGAACCAGTGGCTTCCCTTGTTACTGGCAGACTCTGTTGAGGCAGTTTAGGCTACCCACCATGAGTTCCCTTATACCCATGTGCAGCACTGGTTATCCCTTTCCTGTTCAGTAATGCCCTGCTTGCTAGGTATAGGTCTCCATTTTCCCCAACTCATCTGTGGTATTGCATTATCTGTCTGCCAACCAGATTCTCATGTCCTCAGACAAAGTGCAAAGGGCTTGGTCCCTCACCAAAAGGTCTGCCAGCCCTTCAAAAGTAGTGACCTGACACCCACTCACCCACCTATGAAAATAAGTGCTTAACTCAGCCATATATTCACACACACACATTCATCTGCCTTGCGCCTATGCTCACAAAACTGTTTCCTATAAGCTTCAGGTGTTAACTTAAAATGCTCTAATAAACAATTTTAAGTGTGTTATAATTTAAGTAATCTGCATCAGACAATTTAGAAACAGCAGTTACAGCTTTACTATGGAATAAGGGAGACAGGAACCATACCCAGAGCCCTTGGTCAGCATTATACTGTTTACATACCCTTTCAAACATATAAATAAATCAAAATTATCACCCTCTGTAAATTGTGGAAAAGATTTACTGACCTTTATTGCTTCTGGAGTTTGGTCACTCCCTTTCCCGTAACCTCCATTACCCTGGCAAAGAGTCAGAATTTCTTTTCATGTTGCTTCTGCCTCTCATTTTCTTCAGCTTCCAGATGTCTCAGTCTCTCTGATGATTCTAATTCCATTTGTTTCTGTTTCTCCTTTTCTTCAGCCTCCAAATATCTCAGTCTCTCATTTTCTTTGGCCTCCAAACGCCACAGTTTCTCATTGTCTTCAGCCTCCAAACACCACAGCCTCTCTACCAATTCTATTTCCAAACATTTGGTTTCCAGTTCAAGTCTCTAACTCCAGATGGATTTTAAGTCCTCTGAGGAAAAGTTGAACTGTCCATTTTTTGAGAGGTGTACATCCCCGAGCCCAGTCTGTTTGTCATCCTGCTTGCTGGTCTGTGATGTAGCTGTGACTAAGGCTGCAATCATTTCTGCTTTAGTCAGGTTGGCATGCACCAGTGCTTTGGTGTGGCATATCTCAGGCAACTGGCTCCTAGTCAACTTGCTATAATCTTCTGCTGATATTCTTGCCTGCTGTCCCTGACTAAGCTTACAAAAAATAAATAAAACTATTGTGATATGAAACTCTGAATGTCTATTGTGTGTCTGCTTGATAGTACAAACACATTCTTTAGTGACCACTGTTTACAGGCTACAGGAGTTCAATATCCACACCATCGAATCACAATATGTGATGTGCTGATCCCACAACTGCCACCAAATGTGACAACCCTCACCTGGACCAGCAATCAATGAGCCTCAATCCTCACCACTGACAACAGTGGTGGATGTTCACTGACAGGATGACAAGTACACACAAAGCATTTCCAGATGCATTTCTCTGCATCAAGTGCAATTTCCCTTTAGAGCACGCAGAGACCACAGTCAGTCCAGGGATGGTTTCTCCCTCTTCCCCAAGATCCCCAACAAGACTCCCCACTGGCACAGCTATAGAGTTGATATCTCAGCTGAGTGACCAAGCCAACACTTCCCGCACCCTCTCTGTCCAACCAGTGCTTTGTGTCCCTGCCCATGTAGCTGGCACATACACTTTTTGAGGTTTGATTTACACACACACGCACACACACGCACACACGCACACACACACGCACACACGCACACACACGCACACACACACACACACACACACACACACACACACACACACACACACACACACACACACACACACACACACACAGCTGGCACAGGTTTACTAGCTATGCTCCCTTCTGCCCAGACTATAAGGTAGTTAAAAATGCCACCAGTCACTCATTCTCAGCTACTTTAGGGGCCTTAATATTAATATTAATACAAATGGTAGTTTGACCAAGAGCAAGGCTAATAGGAGTAGCCCACACAGTTTCATCAAACAAATGTGTAAGTACTCTCAAAACTTAAATATCTCTGCACAGATCAACCACAATGAAAAGTTTAAACATATTTAAGAATAAATAATAAAAGAACACAACAATACTAAATCTATATTAACAGTTACATCAGAGTTCAAAACCACAAGAAATATTTAAAACAACATTGCAGGACAATCTCAAATAAATAAAGAAAAATATCTAAACTAAGCTTCACTATATTCCTGACTGAGTCTAAGAGAATTACTATAACCTAAGAACTTACTAATAGAGCAAGGCAGAATTGTGGTGAATGGGTCTTCTTGTTGTCAGATCCAAGACATAATGCAGAATGTTCTGTCCCACTAAGGGACTTCTCAAAATATTATCTAAAATATTACTGCTGGGATAGCTTGGAGAATTACATCACTTCTTGGCATCTGACCCTAGTTCCCAGGCAAAACAACCATTGATGGCAGCTGGTAGCATTTAGCATTTACTTGTAAAAATACATAGACACACACTTCTCCTCAGATCTCTAGCAAATGCTGGAAGTCATATAACAATTGCATTCCTTCATGCTTTCAAGACTGGTAATTAGTTAACCCTAAAAACAATACAGAAACTTTCCTAGTACAGACACTGTATCTCTTGCTGCACTGAAAACTGAAAGATACCATCTTTTATGGCCTAGCCATAAATTAATTTAATTTCAGTTATTTTTCTAACATTTGCTGGGCTGAGGTTAACCTCCTGTATTCCAGTTTCCACTGTTAAAATATATACATGTAAACAGTTACAATAGTGCATGTACATTTCTGTTCTCTTCCAGTAGGGCACACTATGGTTACATTTCAAACACAGTACTCTACAAATACCTTTTCAACACACACGTCTGTACAAGCAGTTTGCATCACTAAGGAAAATTAAGTCAGGGAATGTAGCAGGCTTAGATGAGGCCACAACAGATACAATGAAGATGGGTGAGTTAAAGGAGAAATGGCTCCAGAGAGTACTCACAGCAGTATGGAGAGAAAGACTTATCTCACATGACTGGAGAATAAGTATAGTGCTTGTTTAGTACATAAAAGCTATTACTGGAAATCTGCTATTGCTGTTCAAACAATTGCCTCTGTTATCATTTGCTGCTATAATCAAACTTATTGATGTAAAGGGGTCATATTCATGTTAATCTAAATGTGCATATGTTATCGCTCCCTAGGTAGTTGCATATACTTATGTACTGAACCTCTTCTATCTCAACTTTCGCCTGGCTTCCAAGTGTTAGGAACTGAACCAAGAAGACCTGTACTATAGTGCGATAGCACAAGCAGGCTCCAGCTACCAATCCCTCCACAAAGATATCACCTGAAAAGGTCATTAATTACCCAATTTCTAACTTGTCTCTGTAACCTAAATACATCAGGACAGATCTCTAGGGCTGGCAACTAAACAGTATAATTTTTAGCTTGAAACCTTTCCTGCTAATTAAAGTTCTAAGCTACACAAATTAAAGCTAAATATTAGTGTAAGACTAGAGCGTGAGTCTGGCCATTTTATTTACCTGTAAATTCACTTAGTACCTACAGCAGTTGATCTTTAGGACCAAGAAACCTCCTGGGTGGTGTAGCCCCGCTACGCTTCGCCCTCGCTTCGCTCGGGCTTGCTCCGCTCCCCACCCTGCCCCCTTATCCCACCCGCCCCCACTATCCCTACATTTATTAGCTCAAAATAACCACACCCCACTTACCTCAGAACCAATCACGTTAGTCCACCCATTAACTGCTTCCTCTCCCATAATCCCCATAGTCAAGCTTACTGCTTTCCCCTTCCTTAGTCCTCCTATAGTCATTATAACCAACTAGTACTAGGGAATCAAACTCCTAGCATAACTATTATACCATATTACTACTCCTCATTAACATGCCAAAAGTAGTGAATCTAATTATCCCTTTTGTACTACCACTTATAATCATCTCCTACTTATTATCCAGTTATGAAAACCAAAAACACATAGGATTCTACTATCCAAAAGGCCAAAAATGTACTCCCTCAACTCTTCTCCCTAATGAGCTTTCTCCCCCTTACTACCACACTAGAATGCTAGGCATACACAACCTGCACCTCACCCACTCTTACCCAAAAGTATCAACAATAAGGCATGGTCAAAAGATAATATATAAGCTTCTAAGACTCCTAGAGCAACTGAAAAAATGAATCACCAAAGATGGGGACATTCACCCTAACCCAGGGCCATCCTCAAACCCCAATTCTGCCACATCAATGTTAGCCCAAAGATCAGCTAACTCTCTTCTCATCCTCCATCTTAACCTAAGAAGCATCAACAATAAGCTTCATAACCTACATAGCATGCTAGCCACCTACCTCCCTGATATTATGTGTCTATCGGAGACATGGCTTAAACCAGCCACCAAAGATGAAGAAATTCTCCCACCAGGATACAATATCCTAAGGGTCGATCATGTTAAAAAAAAGGGAGGGGGAATAGCTGTTATGTACAGAAGCTCACTCAATATCATAATGCATCCTAACCAACCCCCTAAGGTCACTAATGCAGAGACAATAGCCTTAAAACTATGCTTAAATAACCAAAAAAAGTATCAGTCTTTTAGTAATATATATCCCGCCGGGGAACAACCTAGAAACTATGGAACAAATACTAAGCTGGCTAGATGCTAACTACCCTCAAGAAACCATTGTTCTGGGTGATGTCAACATCAACTGGACCCAATGTTCAGCACAGACCAATCCTATGACTATTAACCTACACGGCTTTTCCCAGAATATAAACTCTACAACTAGAATAGGAAATGCCCCCCAAAAAGACAGTATACTTGACTGGATTCTTACTAATGCCCATACGCATAAATATACCACTGGGACCCTTCCTAATGATCTTAGTGACCATCTTATCACTTTCATTATTAAACATAAATTTATCCCCATAAACCAACCCATCCATAGACTATTAAGAAACAAGAAGAAATTCGAACCTATGCAATTTGCTGCTGAACTCAAATCCTGTAACTGGTCTAAGTTAAAATCTCTATCCCTTGACGAGAGTGTGACATTCTTTAATGACACATTCCTAAACATTCTGGACAATCATGCACCTAACTGACTTACTAGAACTAAGGTGTGGATAGCCCCCTGGCTAACCAGGGAAACTAAATCCAAAATTAAAATTAGGGACAAAGCCTGGGATACATGGAGAGCTACTAAGGCACCTCTAGATCATATTAAATTCCAGCAGCTTAGAAATGAAACAAAAAAAGCTAGCACACTGGACAAAAAGAATTATTTTTGTCACCTCCAAGAAAAGCACCAGAACAACCCAAAGAAGTTCTGGGCATGCTTAAATAATCTCCTCCACCCAGGGAAATCATCTACACCTACCCCTGAAACACTTATTGGTAAAAACCCAGAAGTCGTAGCCAATACCTTTAACTCCTTCTTTACTGAAACGATTCAAGCTTTATCCAGTCAACTACCTCCCCCCCCCTCTCAACCAATACTACCGATGACACATTCCCTTCCTTTAAACTACAACATATACCCACCTCCTACATTCGAACCTTATTGAAGAAACTTAAACTAACCACCCTCTCAGCGGACCGACTTCCAGCTGAATACCTGCAAATTGCAGCAGATGCCATAGCCTACCCTATCTCTATCCTGATTAATAGAACTATCACCGAAGCCACCATCCCCTCCATTTGGAAAATTTCCTATGTCATACCACTCCATAAGGGAGGCCCTTCCACTGAACCTTCTAACTATAGACCAATAGCTATACTGTCTCCATTAGCCAAAATTATGGAACGATGTGTCCATAAGCAATTTCTTCACTACCTCACCCTAAATAAACTTCTGACTAACTCGCAACATGGCTTTAGACCCCACCATAGTACGACTACCGCCCTCCTTTCCTTCACCGACTCAGTCAACAAAAATCGTAATAACAAAAAAATATCGTCAGCTCTGTTTCTCGACTTGTCAAAAGCCTTTGACATGGTCAATCACCAGCTTCTTCTCCACACGCTTGAAACCTTACACTTTGATTATTCATCTCTCAACTGGTTCTCTGCTTATCTCTCTGGTAGGCAACAAGCAGTCCAATGGCAAAACAAGCTCTCTCACCTACTACCCAATACCATAGGCATCCCCCAAGGCTCCATACTAGGTCCCCTTCTCTTTTCCGTGTTCATAAACGAACTTCACACAGTTATCCCTAAAGCCACCTGCATCCAATATGCGGATGATTCCACCCTTATATGCTCAGATATCTCTCTCCCTGAACTACAAGTAACAACCCAACACTGCTTTTCTACAGTAGAAAAATGGCTCTCAGGGAGGAATCTCATCTTAAATCCAAAAAAACCTAAGCTACTACTATTCTTTCCTACCTCTGCCCCAACACCAAATCCCAACAATGCTACCTTCTAAGTCCAATCTAATAATGGTACCAATACTAAACTACTAGGGGTCACCATTGATGACAAGCTCAGATTTAACGCACATCAGCCAAACAATTAAGACTGTAAATAAGAAACTCGGATCCTTGTATAGAATCAAGAACTTTTTAACCCCCAACGCTAAACTAACCATTGCCCGTACGCATCTCCTCTCCACACTACTGTATGCCTCTCCTGTATTTTATTTTCTCAACAAAACTGATATCAACAAACTCTCTGTGACCTATAATCACATTGCCAGATTTATAACTGGACTCCCTTATAGAACACATCATTGTCTCAACCTAAAAACACTTAACTGGTTAGAATTACCCAATCTCCTCAAACTGAACCAACTCACTGAAGCGTTTAAAATTATTAAGGAACGTGATAAAACCCCCCCACTCAATAATCTATTGATCCCCTATTCTAACCTAAGCAGTCTTCGATCCTCTAACAGACACCTAGTACAAACCATCAAATCTTATAACAAGGGGGGCAATGCTCTCTTTGCCAACTCTATAGGTAAGATTTGGAACTCCCTCCCAAATAACCTTAGACTTTCTACCTCCCTTTTTCAATTTAAAAAAAATCTAAGAAAAAAAGAGACGGAGACAGCTTTGGAATCCAGAACAGGCCTTTACTTGGTGCAAACACAAGCGCTTTCACAATTAAGCTTCTTCAGGTGTATACAAGCACTGAAAATACCACACCTTTATACTCATGTTACATCACCCAATTGATAGTCATGTGACTGGTCCCATCTATCATAATATATTTTATTTCATTCATAATAACTAAAACATATATAAAAAATATATATAAATATATAATATATATATATATAAATAAAAAACATCAAAAAATATACATATATTGTGTTATTAAAATATTATAAAACAAATATACTGTGTTGTGGACAGCAGGAGATGAATATATTACCTACGAAGTGGTCTCATCTTTAATTTAGGTTTCAGTGGGATACACTCATTCAGGCCATGCCCTTCTGTGGCTCTTAGCTTTGTGATCCGGATTGCTTCCAGATTCTCTGTCTTATTGCGTATATCCCCTCGTCTCATGCTCTCATATAACAAAGCTATAACTCTGAATTTGAAAATGTGAGTGCTATCAAATTCCATCCTTGTTTCTATCATCCTGATTTGAAGCAGGACTTTTATTTTAATACAGGAGCCAACTGCACCAGTCAACATGTGGTTTACTTGGCAGACTGTAGGATCTGCAGAAAATTTTATGTGGGGAAGACAGATAGACATCTTAAAGATCGGATTAGGGAACATACCTATAACATCAGGAAAGGGAATAAGAACAATGCATTAGCCAAACATGTGATGGAATTTGATAGCACTCACATTTTCAAATTCAGAGTTATAGCTTTGTTATATGAGAGCATGAGACGAGGGGATATACGTAATAAGACAGAGAATCTGGAAGCAATCTGGATCACAAAGCTAAGAGCCACAGAAGGGCATGGCCTGAATGAGTGTATCCCACTGAAACCTAAATTAAAGATGAGACCACTTCGTAGGTAATATATTCATCTCCTGCTGTCCACAACACAGTATATTTGTTTTATACTATTTTAATAACACAATATATGTATATTTTTTGATGTTTTTTATTCATATATATATATATATATATATATATATATATATATATATATATATTATATATTTATATATATTTTTTATATATGTTTTAGTTATTATGAATGAAATAAAATATATTATGATAGATGGGACCAGTCACATGACTATCAATTGGGTGATGTAACATGAGTATAAAGGTGTGGTATTTTCAGTGCTTGTATACACCTGAAGAAGCTTAATTGTGAAAGCGCTTGTGTTTGCACCAAGTAAAGGCCTGTTCTGGATTCCAAAGCTGTCTCCGTCTCTTTTTTTCTTGGATTACCTACACTTTTCTACAGAGACGCAGTGGTGGGTTGTCTTCTTTTGGCAATTTTTTCTTTCATTAAAAAAAAATCTAACTCAATTCTTTAAGGCACAATGGCTATGTTCATGCGTAAAATCAGACTAGTCTCTTCCTGAGCGACCACTTATCCTACCACACTTTACTAATATGGGCCTCCTGGTCCCTTGAACCTAACCATTGCTCTTCTGACCATTAATCCCCCTGTTTTTTACAGCATTATTCTTCTCTTTTTTGATTGTTCCTTCATGCTCCCTTGATATTATACTGTGGCTGTGATGATGTATTAGAGTATAATAACACTAATGCTGCTTTACTGTATGTTTGGATAACTGAGTGGACCTTAGCTGCCCAATTGTTTTTCATATCTAACCTAAGTAAAACTTAATAATATGAATTAGCATCTGTCTCCCCATCTTATCTATGGATTTGTAATCCTACTTGTATACTGTTATGCCTGTTGAGTTTTTTCTCTACTGTCTCTTCATCTGACTCTTCATGTACATGTATGTATTTTGTAAACCTACTTGTATATTGTTATGTCTGTGGAGCTTTTCTCCCCGGGCCTCCGCTGAAAAAGGACATGTATCCAGTCGGACTATCCCGGTCAACAAATGTAAAATAAATAATAAATAATAAATAAAATTATTGTGCCAGTGTACAAGAACAAAGGGAACATCCACAACTGTGTGCAGTATGGAGGTATCAAACTCCTGTCCCACTGTATAAAAGTTGTGGAGAGG
Organism: Protopterus annectens; assembly: GCF_019279795.1. Taxonomy (NCBI): domain Eukaryota; kingdom Metazoa; phylum Chordata; order Ceratodontiformes; family Protopteridae; genus Protopterus; species Protopterus annectens. The sequence continues at coordinate 112,551,006 of NC_056738.1, read as the reverse complement.
GTGATTGATAAGGAAAATAAAACTCACTGAAGATGCCACATCTGGCCTGTCTCCTCCCCTAGTGTCTGGCAGGTGCAGCTCCTTTGACATTTTGCATGGAGGAGGTTGGTGCCACTATGCAATGAAGTAGTCCTGATATGAATACCCTCACAATGGTATATAACACATGGGAGGTTGCCTAAGGGCATGGGAGCTGTGGAAGGTGGGATTATAGAGAGCTAGCTGCAGAGATGCCTGAAGTCTGTAGCACATGAAGCACAAAAAAACAGTCCAGCTTCAGTGCTAGTATATTTAGTAATCAAGAGTATTGGGACAAAGCTTCACATTGAAGGAAGGAGCATAGTCCCCCAAAAATGTGATTTTGCATTGCTCTTACTTTTCCATATCTAATCCCTCATCAGCTAATACTTGCTTTGTTCATTCAGCTATTTCAGATTTGCTGTAGGCATACCCAACTCTTCTTTCACAGTTAACTCTCCCTCATTCCCCTCAGTATTTTAAAAGTATAAACACACTGATTACATTTTCTGTAATAATGGTATATAAATAGATATGTATTACTTTATTGTTTTGTTTATTATATAGTATGATTGTACTGTCATTTTTTCAGAGTACTATGCCTCTTGGTTTATAGGGAGGTACTAGGCTAGCTATCTTTGTAGAACATTTTAAGCCTAGCCAATTTCCTTTTAAAGCTGACAATCAAACCCTGTGCCTTGTGTCTGTGAGGTAAACACCTTGACTATTATGACAACCCCAACCCACTTAATTGTATTGCATTATCACTGTGGAACTTTTTCCCTTCAGGGTTCCAATGAAATTGGGCATTGACTCACAGACAGCCTGGCAATCAAAACATAAATAAATAAACATAGTATGACTCTACAAAACATTGACTAGTTCATGCTTCACCTTGGTGCCAATCTTTTAGAAACAGTTTGCAACTAATGTTGACACTTGCAAGTCCTACTTACTGTAAAGACCATTATCAACTTGCTGTGTGTAAGGTGCCAGTGGAAAAAAAAACTATTATTAAAGATTATTCATAAAAGATTATTAGAGAGGTACTTCTTAACCTATAATATATTGTGATTGTAGTATTATACATTTAAGTTAAAAGCAAGGAGTGTTCTATAAACCCATAGCTTTCTTTAGATAAAAATATAGTCCTTGTTATTTAACCGGAATCACTATCATTGAATATATGCTCAGTATATTAAAAGACTGCAGTGACAGTGTTAGATCCTGGTCTGAAATCAAGCTGGGAGCTTATAAGAAGTGAATTTTCTTGAACAGGTGGGAAGAGTAGCTTTATTGAGGAGGGGAATTCAAAGAGGAAGACAACAGAAATTTAGGCTTGCTGAGAATCACTCTTAAGGGAGTTTGCACAGTGCATCAAAAACAAAGTGGTATCATTAGAGCTGACTGCATGTATGACTGATTTGTCATTTGTTTGACCTAACTCCTTTTTCTTCTTTGCAGTAAAGGTTAGTGTGATGATGTGGGGTATTGCCAGCTATTCCAGGAGAAGTAGGGCAGTGGATGTGTAATATATGCCAGCATAGCTAGCTGGAGTTTTGTATTATATGTCATTTGTATATAAAACTGATTTGTACATGTGCTTGTGTTGAAACTGTATTTGTAAAGCTGATAGTTAACATGTACCAACAGTGAGTCCTGTTGGACAGACAAGAAATACACCTGTTTGTCAGATTGTATTGTAGCTGTTACAGAGGATGCAGAAAGAGAAGAGGTTAATCTCAGTCCATCTAACTTTGAAAAGTCTGAAATTAAATTACCTAGTTTAGCCCATAAAGATTGTAGCTTACAGTTCTGATTGCAGCCAGAGACAAAATGTCTATGAAAAACCAGGACTAGGAATCCTACTGTATTGTCCGTAGGGATGAACTAATTGCATCTTACCAAAGCTCTGTGTGTGTATTATGACACATATATGCTAGATTCTGGTTCACTTTCCAGTAAAAGGAGTAGTGTGGGAACCAGTGTCAAATGACCAGATGTACGTGATGTCATTCTGTAATCCAGCAATGAAATTATGTTTTAATACTAGAAGAGACAAAAGTCTCAAAGTAGTCTGTTTGTGAAACCTGACAAAGAAGGAAGACCATTCACCTAGTTCATCTTGCCTTGCTTTAGTAAGTAACCAGGGAACACTGATTCTTAAGATTAGTCAGGAAAATATATTGAAATTAGTTAAGTACTGTTTTTCTGTATCTATGTGAACCTATCCATCTGTGTTATTTTTAGCATTTCCTGTGACTGAAACTATGGTGTTTATTGTAAATAGATATTCAGTATTTTCATGTTCTTTATTATTTATTATTAAATATATTTAAAATTTTCATTGTTGCTGGTCTTTTAGAGAACATTTTAACCTTTGAGAGTTCTTATATTTATTTGGTGACACTGTGGCCACTCCTGAAAGTTGCTACATTGGTTAAACACTAACATTTGTATTAGCATTAATTTTATTCAGTATAATTGTGTACCCTTGTAAGAGCCTTAGAGTAGTTGGCTTTGGGTTGTTCTGGTGACGGTGAAACTACCCTACAGTCTGGGTATAACTGGTAAATCTGTGGCAGCCTTTCCCTGGTGTGTGTGTGTGTGTGTGTGTGTGTGTGTGTGTGTGTGTGTGTGTGTGTGTGTGTGTGTGTGTGTGTGTCACCTACTTGGAGCAGGGTCACAGAGCCCTGGTTTCGCAGAGAGGGTGGTAGAGGACTTGGCTTGGAACACTCAGCTGAGGACTCAACTCTACAGCTGTGTCAATGGGGAGTCTTACTGGGGCCTGGAGAGAGAAAGGGGGAACCCAGCCCTCAGACTGTGTTCCCTGTGTGCTGTTAAAGGAAACTGTGCTTGATGCAAAGAGCTACATCTGAAAATACTGTTTGTATCCATTTTTGTTCAAATAGATTGTCCCTCACCAGTGTCAGTGTGAGTATCAAGTCTCCTTGATCACTAGCCCAGAGGAGGGAAATCACAGTTAGAGTTACATATGGCACGTAAGTAAGTAAGTAAGTAGGACTAGCAAGTCTCAACACTAGTTGTGAACCGTTTTTAAAAGATCAGCAATGAGGTGAAGCATAAACCAATGTCTTGTAGAGTCCTGTTATGTTTATTTATTTCTATATGTCCATCCTAAGTTCCATTTTTTTTTCTTTGGTTCACTAATGACCATCCTTCTGAATTCCCTAAACCTACCCCTTTCAGGTAATACTCAGTATTGATTACCTGATTTAACATAATCTGAAAAGTATCATTATTGTTGAATCAGTGTCATGGAATAATTTTTTTGTAGGTCGCAATCCCCCCATACCTTCCCAATTAGGAGGAGACCCCCTCCCCCCCAGTTTACAAGGATTAACTCCACAGTTACACAACACTGGAGAAAAAAAAAGAACAACCTCAATGATTGCTGAGAGTGGTTATCAGTATTATTGTTTTACACGAACTGTAAATTGATGGGCTCCAGATGATTTGTTTACTACTTAAAATTTTCCAAATATCAAAGCCTTAAATATCTCCTTCAGCAACGCTTCAGTAGCATCTTTTACTGTTTTAACAGCAATAAAAAAGTTATTGTTACCATATCTAAAACAAAAATAATATTCTTTGGCACTTAAAGACTTGAAACTTTCTACCTCTGAGACTAAAGGTCCATCTAGGTAATATCATAATTTTGACAGACTTCTATAAAAATAGAATCATTCTATACTCTACTTTGTTTCAGCAACTATATTTAGCTACCTGTGTATTTAATCATACGGAAGAATCATATAGGCTTGCTAATTTACTTTTGACTGAAAAAGACAATTGGACAAAATATGCATATGCATAAACTGGAATTATAATTTCCCTTGTTCACATTATATAACTCTCCAAACCATCTGTCATCATGAAACTTTAAACATAATTTATCATTTTTAATATAACTGAATTTTGCACCCATCACTTTCTCCTTCTAGTCTTCAATAGAGTCCTCCCTGTCACATATATATCCATTTTCCTCATCTCAGTATCATTATTAAGTCCTCCACCTCAATTTCATCTCCCATTGGAATCCAAACTTAAAACTACTGCTCAGCCCTACTGCTCAAGAGACCAGTCTCTGAGGGTTATATATTTACTAAGAGTCCCTTTTATAGTTTCTGCAGCTTAAGGACTTGTATTTAGTAAGCTTGCTTATGTATCATAAATACTCTATTCTTAAACATAACATTTTGTAACCTCTTCAACTGAAAGAACAATTAACAAATTTACTGGTGTCTGGAAATAATTTCCTACAGACAGTAGAAATCTTCCTACTCTGGCCCTTACTGAACACCTGCACCACACCACATGCAAAACAAAGCCCTCCAGAACACCCGCCATCACAGCTATCACATAAAAACACAAACCACACACCCACCTTCATGGAGGCTCTCAACAGAAATCTACCCAAACAGCAGAGACCTCCAAGGCAGAAACGCACTTGACCACCACAACACAGCACAATCCAAAAGACACATAGCTCACCTACACAGTGTGCTCCTCAACCTAAGCCCCTAAGACAAAACAGCTTGCCCAATACACTTATCATAGGTGACTCAATAGCGAGGCACACTGATGTCCCACTCACTAGGTTGAATAAGGAGAAGGTAACAGTCAGCTGTCTATCAGGTGCCAGAATCCAATACATAACACACGCACACAGGTCACTCCACAAGTACAAGTATGACTGTCACTGTCCATGTGGGTGTGAATGACCTGAGATGCACCTCCCTGGACTACATGAAAAGAGACATGGAGGAGCTCTCGGATTATTTGGCATAGGCAGGTATGACCCTAGCCCTGAGCAGCATCCTACAATCTCCCAGAATGATACTGCATTACAAGCAGAAAATGATTGACTTCAACAACTGGCTAAGTTTCCGGTGTCATTCTAAGAGGCTCCAGTATCTGTCTGCTTGGGATGACATGATTGGCAGACCTCGATGCTTTGCCAGAGATGGCCTACATCTGTCACCCCTGGGTTTCCGGATACTGGCTAAGGTTCTTGCCACTCCTATAGTGCCTTTTTAGGTGATGTTCCAAAGACCAAATTACCACCATAGCAGCTATAAATAAATGCAGTTTGAGGGTCATGCTGCTCAATGCTAGAAGTCTAAATCTCTAGATGCACTTGCTCGAAGCACTCCTCAAAATGGAGAACATCGACATTTATGCTGCAATGGAGACCGGGTTTAAACCAGCAGAAAGCACCCCTGCACTACCAGGCTATAACTCATTCCACACGTTTCGGCCCCAGAACATGGACTAAAGTTCCAAAGGCAGTGGTGTCTCCATATTCATAAAGGATATGCACACCTCCAGACTAGTAGTCCAGCATAACCCATCTGAGATACTTCAGGTGCAGCTAACATTGGGTAAGATGGCAATTCAAGTCATAGCTTGCTATAGGTCCCCAACCATGTCCCAAGACTCTCACTCCATGTTCCTAAGCACCCTGGAAACTATTAGGGTCCAACCCAACACTTTCATACTAGGTGACTTCAACTACCCCTCCATCAACTGGGAAAACTACTCATGCACCAATACACTGGCCCACCGTTTACTGGAATTCATCAATTCCAATGCCCTGGACAAGCTCATTCTTACTCCCACTAGAGGAAGCAACATACTTCACCTGGTTATTACTAACATGGGCAACCATTGCTCTACACCAATAGTCAATTCCTCCCTGGTTAGATCTGACCACAAACTAATCACCATGGAAATCCACATCTCACCCACACCTGCCGCAAAGGTAGACACCATGAAAAACTTCTCCAAAGCTGACTTTGGGCTCCTAAGAACAGAGGTGGCTAACTTCACTGCACCCATGTCAATGGAAAATAGATGCAGGACTGCTGAATCGTACACCGATGCACTGTATGAACACGTACCTAAATGCATGGAACTAGTCATACCCAACAGAACCAAGACGCTCTCTTCCAAAAAAAAGGAAGCCAGTCTGGTTGTCCCCTGCCATTAATAAACTCTACAGCAGAAGGAAGAAACTGTTGCAGAAAAAAGTGATGTCCCAAGACTGGAAAAACTCCCTTATTAGCCTCAACAAAAAGTTGAGATCCTTCATCAAAACCTCTAAAGCCAGCTATGAAGGCAGAATTGCAGTAGACACAAAAAACAACCTCAAATCCTTCTATAGTTATATCAAGAATCTCCATGACAATACCCAGTCTGCTCTGAGTTACTGCACAATGGTACCTCCTATACTGAGCCAACAGATATTGCCAACATACTGCCCAACAGATTCAGTGCTAACTTTACCCCTCCCCCCCAAAGGACCAATCACAATACGGGAGGAATGACAGACACCCAGCATTACTGCAGAACAGGCTAAAGCTGCATTGTTCAAGGCCAAGAATACAGCTTTCATAGGACCTGACAATATCCCTGGATGTGTTCTACATAAGTGAAGTGACACCACATCTGTGTGCCCTGTTCAATCACAGCCCCACCTCAGGCTTTAACCCTACCAAATGGCGCACTGCTACAGTCATCCCTCTCCATAAAGGAGGAGCAACTACAGACCCTGGGAATTATTGGCCCATTAGCCTGACAAGTCTGATATGTAAGGCTATGGAGCACAAGGCCTTTGATACCATTCCCCACTCAGGAATTATTAATAAACTCACCAGACTATGCATCAACCTCTGTATCATTAAGTGGGCTGCAAATTGGTTCACAGATAGAACCCACAGTGTGAAAGTAGCAGACTCCAAGTCAGACTGCCGACCAGTCACAAGTGGAGTCCCACAGGGATCGGTCCTGGGTCCTTTCCTGTTTGACACCTACTTCTCAGAAGTCCAGGCCAACAAGGAGGGACTTTGGCTGACCAAATTCACAGATGACTGCAAGCTGGGAGCCACTATTAACTCCCCAAGTGATGTAAACATCCTACAGAAAGGCCTCACTGAGACCAATTACTGGTGTCAAAACCATGGCCTTAAGCTTAATGCCAAAAAATGCGTTGTCATCCCCTTTGGGAAAAACTCAGTTCCCACTAATTACCACATAGATGGGAGCCCAATGAACACTGAAGGCATTATAAAAGATCTGGGGACACAGGTTGACAGCAGCCTCTCCTTCAACCACCACACTGCCACTGTGGTCAGAAAGTCCTTCTATGTGGCACACCAAGGGTTTTGCATCCAGGAAGAAAAAGGTCATCATCTCTCTCTACTCTTTCCTCATTAGGCCAGTCATTGAGTATAATGCCCCACTTGGCATGTACCTCCCTAGACATATGCAACAGCTGGGAAGGTCACAAATGTACCTCACAAAGAGGGTCCTAGACCTTAAACACATGTCCTACATGGACAGACTAAATAAAACTCCGGCTATTCTCTGCCTCATATCGTCTACTAAGAGGAGATCTCTGCTTGACTCAAAGCCATGTCTGACCCAGCTCTGTTGCATCTAAATAAATCCCAATCCCTCTGCACCAGATGCTCCAGAGACCTCAACCTCATTACCACAATCAACAGAACATGCTAGAGGGACAGGTTCATAACCCAGAGACTGCCCATGCTCTGGAATAAACTGCTCATACATGTCAAGCAGAGCACTTCACTGGCCCTCTTCAAGAGAAATCTTGATGAGTGGATGGGAAATATAAAATTCACCCCAGGGATCACTCCAGTGGCTATACTCGACAGAGGCACTGGGAACTAATGTCGGGCACCCCCATGCCATGGCACTTCTATGGGCTAGGCTTATAAAGGCTCCAGGACTACTAGCCTAGTACAAACCTATGAACCTATGAAACTAATTGCTTTACCTCATAATTCAATCACTTTTCAATATTTTAATGGATTTTCATTTCCTTTGTTAAGCACAGTTTGTCATCTTTCTTTCATTTTAGTCTAAGTTATTTTCTCATTTGCTCATGACATCTAATACTTCCAGTTTCAGTTGTGTTTGCAGTTTTACAGTTTTCATTGCAATTTTACCAGAAAGAGTGCTATGTCATTCATTCAGTCCCCATTACCTGTTTATTCTAACTAGGAGGTATTGGAAAGCTGATATTTTTCCTATCTGTCTTAAGGCACAAGAGAGGGGAAACTAATTTTGGACTAGGCACCAACAACCCATTACAGGACACACACACACACACACACACACACACACACACACACACACACACACTCATTTGGGCAATTTGGAGGAATACCAACTCGCCCACAGTATGTATTTGGAATGTGAAGAAACTGGAACACCTGACAAATCCCACATAAACACAAAGAAGACTGGTACACTTCAAATGTAAGATACCCAACCAAGAAAGTGGAAAACTAACTGTGAGGGAGTAGTGCTAACCTCTGTCCCATTCTTCCAGTCTGACACCCTTTTACTTCTTTAGTTAAGTGTTTTTCATCATGGAAATACTGTTGGCAGAAGGTTACAATTTTTGTATAGCTTTTATACTTTGCTTGAAAACTGGTTCTTCAGAAAAAAAATGATTAACCTCTTTAACTCAGCTATAAATGAATACATAAATAATTTGCAAACCACATCCTCTTTACTGTGATAATCTTTGCAGTTTTTGTTTGACTTATCCACTTTCAGGTACCCCAGTAACTCACCTATGAGCCTGTACTTAACTATTTGTCTGTCAGTCTAGTACTCACTGCATCATGCCACTCTTAGAATCCAAACTTCATATTTTATTTTGAAAATAAATCCAACTTTTTAAAAATCTCCCCTCAGCTTCTTTGTTTACTATGTTGTTTAACAGATAAAGCTTAGTTGTAATTTACAAGGTAATCATGTGCAATATAGTAAAATAGAAGTATTGTGATAACAGGAAAGCTGCGGCAGTTTTCTAAATGATAATCACAGGGTCTTATGTCATTACATATAGCTTCTTCACTAAGGACATTTGTTCAAATGAGTGATTTCATAATGAATCCAGAAAATTCATCTTCCCAGACACAACTGCACAGAGTAATATGGTTCCTGCAGCTGCCAAGTTGGAGGCAACATTTCCAAATTCCCATCATAGACCCCTATCCAGATCACTTTTGACGGTATTATTGTAAAATTCTGCCCTTAAGAATGATTTTGTGACCAGTGTGCAAAATCATTTTCAGCACTGAGCAACATAACACCAGTGATATCGTTTTTGAACTGGATCCCCCAGAAATGGCATTCCAAAAACCTGGAACCTAGGGCCACAGGGCTTAAAACTAGTAACTTTCAACAACTTAACTGAATTTGTCTATTTATTACTGTTATTACAAATCCAAAGGAAAAAAAGAGTAGGGGAAGGGAGGTAAAAACCTGGAACACAGAAGTGGAAAAGAGTCACAGTCAAGCATAACCATCACAGCAATAATATAAACTACAGTGCAACAGCACAATGTTTTAGTTTTTTTTTTTTTTAACCAGATAAGCTGACTGGATACAAGTCAGTGGTGACCAAGGACTACTGTCTGGTTGAACAACTTGCTCAGTGATACAGTAAACATATAGGGGATGACAGAATCCAACCCTATTTTATAAGAAGCAACCCATTTATACCTCATAGCCTTAATGATTGTTGCAATGTAGAGTCTTCTTCAAAATTATTCTTATCCCCCAACTGTTTCACTCTTATTTTTGGTATTACCCATATAATTCTGAAGTCTCGTCCAGAGAGAAGCATTTTTTGTCTCCTTCCTGGTAGGACTTCTGTGCAACACTTCGTATTCTTCTAGCATCTCTGTGAGGTATGCACTATTAGGAGTCCTCATTTGCTTCCAGTGTTGGTTACTTTCACTGATGTGCAGTAGATAGTATGCCACAAAACACAGGAGCATGAGAAATGCATATCAAATTAAAAAAAAAAAAACAGGCCACATCTGCTGTATGTCAACAGATAACTCCAATACAGCACCAAATACATTTTCAAACACCTTCTCCAGGTATGTCTAGAACTATTCTAACTGTAGGCATTCTGAGAAAATCTGCACACAGTCTGCTCTAACTGTACTTTCAACAATGCTGTGGGAACAAAAAAGCAGTGGAGAATGTCATAACCTTCCAGTCTATCTCGTAGTCTACTGCAAACCACAGAAATGAAATATGAAAGTGTGCTGCCTAGAAAGTTGGCATCATGCCAGAAATATGAATATCCACCCTTTCTGTTTTTGACTATCTAGTACAAATCTATATTGGCTCTGTTAGTTTTCTAAATTGCTTACATGTGCTTCTCCCACTGGACAGCCTCACTATCTCCCAGATATGTAATAGCTATAACTAGATGATAAAATATTTTAGGGATTAACAATGTTTTCAGAATTACAACTGAAAGTTCCTCAGCAGTTGGCAAACACTGGTTGTCAAACATCTCACATATTCCCTAATCATCCTTTTCCCTCTGTCCTTCAGTTTCCTCTTATCTTTACAGAATCCTAGCAATCATTAATATGCAAATATCTGATCACATGGATGTCTATTGAAAAGGCAAATGATCATTACTTTCTATTGGATACCCCAGTCATAAGAACCTAGGCTTTATTAACATTACATTTGTAAATTAGGTACTTCTCCAAATTTTGAAGGCAAAGGCAAATTCTATTCATCTCATGTGAGTCACTAAGGGTGAACAGGATGCCTACCCTAACTGCCAACTTGTAGAGAGCACTGAACTTTTAAAAAACCTTGACAGTTTCAAAGCTGTCATTAAGTAATTATCACTTAATGACAGCATGTAAACTGTACAGCTGTCAAACCATTTGCTTCTTTAAAGGCAAGCTAATTGCCTTTATAAAACAGAGCAGAGTGATAGTTTACTCAATTGCAGCTTGTAAACTATCGAGCTGTGTTTTTGTTTTTTTTTTTTTTGTTTTTTTTTTGTGGTTGTCTGTTTCTTAACAGTAGCACTGTCTTTCAATCTTTCAGCTTTTCCTGGTTAGGGATCGCCACAGCGAAACTCCAGTTTGTTAATGATTGGCAGTGAAGTTTTACTGTGTCGAGTTTTCAGCCTGGCACCCAACCTTCAAAGAAGGCACACCCACACACGCACGTATGCACCTACCTACATGACTTTAAATTCACTCAACCACTGGGAGGACATGCAGACTCTGCACAAAAAGCACTACAGCCAAGAATTGAACCAAAGAACCTCTTGCTGTGAGCCGACAATGCTAACCACTGCACAACTGCAGCCTTTGGCTATCTTAAAATATACAATGGTTTACAAGGGATCACAGTTAGGGTGGAATTAAATGACTACATTGCTCATTGTGACAAATTCAGTGTGACACCATTTCAAATGAAATAGTTAGCTGGATATCAACAGTGAAGAAATTTAAGCAAATCAGTTCATGAATCTTACCCAATATTTACTTTCACCTCATTGTCCTTGAATGATACGCACTAAGGTGTCATATAAGTGAAAAACAGAACCATTAAGGACACCATTCTGCCATTTTCAACATTCATACAACCTTTCATATGTTGCACAGACTACCACTGTAAACTGGTGAAAATGCATGTATCAGGATGTGAAAAAAGAAAATACCAAGATGTGATTGCATGCTTTCTTTGCATGTAACCATAACATTATTAGTTAAATATTAATTAATTGATTACTTGATTAATTCATTAATCAGTTTATTTACTTCATTTGTTAATTGGGATAGGCCTCTTATATAAGGCTCCTTCACAATGGTGGCATTGTGAGAAAACAACCCTTGTAAAAAAGTGAACAAATACAGGATATGATAAACAATTTTTTACATGCATTGTTGTCATTGTCATATAAGTTTGCAGCCATGCTAACAGAATAAGAAAGGTCTACATTTTCAAAAAGCCAAATTACTTAACACTTTTATAAATAAGTTGGAAGTAAATGTATTATTGGTAATAGAAGTGAGAAGTAAGTATTTTGGTAATAGAGGAAAGTGTAGATAGGTAGATGAATGGCATAGTGGTTTTCCATAATTTTAGAAAGTAAGTAGGATAGAACATAAGTGATTTAATACACTGGGTTTAAATATGCTATTAAGAGAAGCAGTGAGTGATATAAAAGTGGGATAAGGAAGAAAAGTAGAGAGGTGTTATAGTATATAGTATTCTATCTGTGATATATATGGTGAGATTCACTAATAATGTGGGAGGGTAACTGGTGTTTTTGTCAAAAAGATGGTGAGTCAATTCTCTTTTTATATAAACACAATTTATGTTGACTTTTAAATGCATTTTTTAAGTTTTTGAATGAATGATTTGGTATTTGTTTCTGCTCTAATATATATAATGGAATAGCATTCAATGTTTTTGATACACCAAAAAAATAAAAGGAGTTACCAAACTGATATAGTGATAGAAGGTACTTTTGTTGAGATTTTAATGGTCTAGGAGGGTTATAATCTTTAACAAATTATTCTATTGCAGTGCATTTGTTATGTCTGTCTAATATGTTGTGAATAATTGTGACTTGCGTGTGAGCTGGGTAGTATTGTTGATAAATCCAATTTATTTTATACAGTACTTGGCAGTGATATATACTGTTAGAATGGTTTAGCTGTCTTAAAGTATTTTTTCTATTTGATATTTATGTAGGTTTGCATCTACTGGTAAGGCAAATAGAAGAGTAAGAAGTCAGAGTGTGGTAGCTGTTATGTGTTCTACAGGTCTGAATAATAATGTCGGTGTGAAGGCTGCCAGCCTAGCTAGATAGAATTTTGTAGATAAGTCTGTCATTCTAAATATTAATATAATCCACAGGCTTGTTTTACAAATGTAAAGAAAACTACATGTAAGAAAACTGTGTTATATGCTGAACTTCAAAAGTGTAACCACAGTGTACCCTGCTGGAAGAAAGCTGTTAAGTAAAGAATTACAACGGTGTTTGATCTCAAGCTTGGAGACAGGATGTCTGGGCTAGCAAATTCTTTCTATTGTTATTAAGACATATAATTGCTAGATGTTACATGTAAAAGTGCCTTGTATTGTTGTGGCTCCCTGGCCAGGTGCAGCTTACAGAGAAATGTAAATTTTGAGTTTCACTTAGTTTGGGAACTAAAGGAGAAGTGATAAACATGATATAATGTGAAATGACTCAGCAGTACTGGGTATTATCAATTTAAGACTTTCTCAGAGGGAAATATTTAGCATTTTGGATTTTGTCTGAAGCTGACAACAACACTCCAGCACTTTGCCTTGTAAGCAAAGTTGTTTAGGACATAGTTTCTCATAGAGTTAGATAGGAATTTAGCCAGATTAGTCTAGCAGTTTTCTATATTTATGTCAGACTAGCCTATAATATTGTTTTAAAGTTCCTGTGATTTCTGAACTCTTGATTAGCACTGTGTTGAATTGAGGAGATTTGTCTTGTGTTTTTATTATTTATTATTAAATATTTTAAACCTTTCAACTGTGGCTGTTTTGTGTAGAGATAATTTAAGCTCTTAGAGAGTACTTGCATGTATTTGCTGATACTGTCCATGGCACTCCAATAGTCTTGCTGCTCAGGCATACTTACTATTTGGATAACAGTAACATTACACAGTGAAAATGGTCATCCTTTGGGAAGGGCCTTATAGTAGCTGATATTAATGGTTGGTGGCAGTCAGTACTAGCTTATAATCTGGGCAGAAAGGAGGCACAGCTGGAGAACCTGTGCCAGCCTTCCCCAGGAGTATCTGTGTGTTTGTATATAAATCAAATCTTAAAGTGTGTGTGTGTCAGCTACTTGGACAGGGACACGAAGCACTGGTTGGACAGAGAGGGTGCTGGAGGTTTTAGCTTGACCACTAGGATGAGATCTGGACCCTATAGCTATGCCAGTGGGGATTCTTATTGGGGATCTGGAGAGAAAAGGAGAAACCAGCCCCAGACTGACTGTGATCGCTGTGTGCTCTTATGGGAAATTGCACTTTACTGTGTGTGTACTTGTTATCCCCCCAATGTGCACACCCCTCACTGATGCTAGTGGTGAGGATTGAGGCTCCTTGATTACTAGGCCAGTGCATGGGCATCACATATTAATTGGTTGCCAGTGGTGAGATATCCACACCACATATTAATTGTTTGACATTGGTGGGATATCCACATCAAATATTAATTGTTTGATAGTGGTGAGTTAGCCACATCACACACTAATTGGCTTGTAGTAGTGTGTATAGTGAATTCCTGTAGCTTGTGTAAAGTAATAATTGAAGGTGTTTTTGTACTCTAAATCAGCCATGCAGTGAATATTCAGAGTTCAGATCACAATTGTTCTATTTCTTTTGTTACCTTAGTTAATCAGGGAGAGCAGGCAAGCATGTCAGCAGAGGAGTATGGTAAGCTGACAAGGAGCCAGTTGATTGAAATGTGCCAGGCTAAAGGACTGGTGCATGAAAACCGGACAAACCAGACATGATTACAGCTTTGGTCACAGCTGCATCAGAGAATAGCAACCAGGAGGACAATAAGACTGGCAGTGGAGATGTACAACACTCAGAGAATGGACAGCTCAACCTTTCTGCAGAGGACCTAAAAATCCATCTGGAGCTAAAGAGACTTGAGTTGGAGGTCAGGCATTTGGAAACAGAAGCAGCAGAGAGACTGAAATGTCTACAGGCTGAGGAGTATGATGAACTGCTAAGCCTGGAAGCTGTGGAGAAGGATAGGCAGAGGCAGCATGAAAAGGCAATGCTGACTCTTCGGCAGAGTCATGGAAGTAATGGGGAAGGGAGTAACTGGACCCCAGAAGCACAAAAGGTCAGTACATTTCTTCCACAGTTTACAGAGGGAGATAATTTTGATAGTTTCATTCATATGTTTGAGAGGGTATATAAACAGTATGATGTTGACCATAGGCTCTGGGTACGGTTCCTGACTCCTTTACTGCATGATGAAGCTGTAACTGTGCTGTCTAAATTATCTGATCATGAATTGTTTGATTATACTGCTGTTAGGAATTGTTTGCTAGAATTTTTTAAGCTAACACCTGAAGCTTATAGGAAAAAAGTTTCATGCGCATAGATGCAAGGCAGATTAAAGTGTGTGTGAATATGTTGCTGAACTAAGCACTTATTTTAATAGGTGGATAAGTGGATGTCAGGCCACCACTTTTGAAGGGCTGGCAAACCTTTTGGTGAGGGAACAAACGCTTAGCACTTTGCCTGAGGACATGAGGATCTAGTTAGCAGATAGACAATGTGCTACTTCAGATGAGTTAGGGAAGAAGGGAGACCTGTACCTAGCAAGCAGGGCATTAATGCGCAGGAAATGGACACCCAGTGCTGCTCATGGGTCTAAAGGAACCCATGGTGAGCAGCCCAGACTGCCCCAACAGAATCTGAAAGTAGCAGGGGAAGCCTTTGGCTAAGGTTCAACTTGACTGGGAGCATGGAAAAGAAAGCAAACAAGTAGGTGCATTTGAGGATATCCCTCCAGATGTCCTGATAGGGAATGATTTTGGTAATTCAGTACCATGTGCTCATGCAGTTACACCCAGTCAGGCTTGGAGACAAGCATGTGGGTCAGGTAGCCTGGGGGAGACCCAGACAGACCACACACTTGCAGCCAGGACAGGTGAGGTGGTTACTTTAGGGAGGGAGCTACGCTGTAGCAGTAGACTGAAGGTGAGCCACAGCTGCTTGTGGGTACTGATAGTCCATTGAACAGAGTAACTGTAAGGGCAGAGGTGAGTAGTAGTACCCATGCTGACAGTGAGGGACTACTGTCAGAGGATGCCAGACTTCCTGTGGAAGGGGAGCTGGGAAGGGTTACAAAGAGAAAGTTGAGACAGGCTCAGCTCTAAGACCCTACATTACAAGGCCTGCAAGAGGTAGCTAGTGAGGCACCTGATTCTCAATGGAAGGGGGATTCTATATACTGGGACAAAGGGTTACTGTATAGAGACTGGAGCCCTGAGCGAGGGCTAGAAGCTGAGAGAATACAGCAGTTGGTAATGCCTAGAGCCTACCATCTGGTGCTTCTAGCCATAGCCCATGATATTCCCTTTGCAGGTCATATGGGCATAAAACGTACAAAGAGACGTATTATGCAGAACTTCTATTGGCCTGGAATTTACAAAGATGTAACAGGGTACTGCAAGACCTGTGAGCAGTGCCAAAAAGTAGGCAAGGCAGGAGACAGGGTGAGAGCTCCTTTCATGCCTTTGGCTGTGATTGAAGAGCCATTTCAGAGGGTAGCTATTGATATTGTGGGGCCTCTGAGTACCCCAAGCTCCACAGGGAAAAAGTATACCCTAGAGGTAGTAGATTATGCTACAAGATACCCTAAGGCAGTGGCTTTGTTCTCCATTGAGGCAGAAAAGGTGGCAAATGCTTTGTTAGTGATTTTCAGCAGGGTAGGTTTCCCAAAAGAAATATTGACTGACAGAGATGCCAATTTCATGTCAGACTTGCTGGCTTGTCTGTGGAAGTACTGCAGGGTGAAGCACCTGAAGACCAACCCCTACCATCCCCAGACTAATGATCTTGTTGAGAGGTTAAACTTTACACTCAACTCCATGCTACGGGAATTTGCAGACCAGTTTAAGAGGGATTGGGGCAAATATTTGCCTCATCTGTTGTTTGCTTACAGAGAGATTCCCCAGGAATCCACAGGTTTTTCACCCTTTGAGTTGCTGTATGGACATAGGGTGAGGGGACCTCTATATTTAATTCATGATGAGTGGGAAGGTGAGTGTGAATCTCATAAGGAGTCTGTTGTGGCATATGTCCTAAACCTCAGGACAAGGCTCATGGAACTCATGGGCTTGTTCCAGGATAACACCCTTCTCTAATAACACCTCACCCCCTACTTCTGCATCCCCCCGTCTTGTCATCCCCTTCATCTCCAATCTCTCAACTCCCACCATTCTCCCTAAAACCCATTCCTACTTCTACCATAAGAAAACTCCTGCAAAAGCTAAAACCATGCATAAATGCCCCCAATAACATTCCCTCATCCTTCCTCAGCATAGCTGCCGAAGCCATCGCCTTCCCCATCAGCATCCTAATCAATCGTTCTATCCAAGAAGGGCTTGTACCCAAACTCTGGAAAAGGGTATTCATCATTCCCCTGCACAAAGGAGGCAATAATAATAATATTACTAACTTTCATCCCATTGCCATCCTCTCTCCTATATCAAAACTTCTAGAGAAATGTATTCATCTCCAACTCCTTCCCTATCTCTTAGATAATAACTTACTAACTCCCACACAACACAGATTCAGACCCAGCCACAGCACCATGACTGCCCTCCTTTCCTTCCTGGAAACTGTAAATAAAGCCAGACATTCTGGCTCTACTGTATCTATGCTCTTTCTTGACCTCTCTAAGGCCTTTGATACTATCTCTCACAACCTTCTCCTAACTAAACTATCTAACCTAAACCTATCTCATTCCTCTCTCAGTTGGTTCACCAGCTATCTCTCCAACAGGCAACAAGCTGTCAAGTGGAAAAAAGCCATCTACTCTTTCCTTGACACACCCACTGGTGTCCCCCAAGGTTCCATTTTGGGTCCTCTCCTTTTCAATATATTCATAAATGATTTCTTCCACTCAATTCATCATGCTAAACTTATTCAATATGCAGATGATTCCACAATTATCTGTTCAGCCACATCCATCCCTGCTCTCTTAAAACTGACTCAAGACGCCTTCTCTACCACAGAGCAGTGGATGATGGACAATCATCTAGCATTCAATGCATCAAAAACCAAACTTATGGTATTTACCCCCTCAAAAAACAACACCATTGATAGAAAACTATTTTCCATCACTAGCCAGAATAACACACCTCTTGAACTGGTACCTGAAACCAAACTACTAGGAGTCCAGATTGACGACCAGCTTAAATTCAATAACCACCTACAACTAAACATAAAAAAACCCCACCAAAAACTTGGCATGCTCTACCGACACAATCGATTCCTCACTACATCTACTAAGCTCACTCTTGCTACTACATTTCTCATCCCTTCCCTCCTTTATGGTGCACCTCTGCTAACAAACCTACAATCCTCTCTCAAAACAAAACTGTCCTCTTGTTATAATAAAATTGCCAAATTTGCAACGATCAACAAATTATCTACCCATTACTGTGTATCTATCCACAAACTTAACTGGCTAGAGCTTCCCAACCATCTCTCCTATACTCAGCTTACTTTTGCTCATAAACTAATTTTTCATCCCTCCCTCTGTCCCTCTCTCAGCTCTACCTTTAAAATGCACCTGCCACAAAGACTCCTAAGATCTAATAACCAAAACCTAATAGGACTGTACAAACCCCGTCACTCTCCAGGACAAAACCTCCTGTCCTTTGCCCTGGCACGCCTATGGAACTCCCTTCCTCCCTCCATCCGTATCACCACCAACCTTCCTGCTTTTAAAAAATCACTGCACTCACATCTAACATCCTCATGGGAATGGTCCTGCTCCCACCCCTCCTAGCCTATTCTTCACTTCCTATGGGCAGCTTTACCATATATTACCAGACACCAAATAATAAGCCAACTGTAATGACATCTTATAATTCTTTTATTCTACTATTTCACTCAAGAAACTATATATTTACTGCAGCAATGCTTTGTTTTTCTACAAAATGTAACCTTAACATTTTTATTATACCTGCTTAAATCTTAGTTTTTCTACAAAATGAAAAAAAAATTCCTTTGTAAATGCTTAATCTTTGTTCTGTCTTGAACCCACAAATTACCACAATTGTAAACTGCTGTAATCTTTTTTGTTACCAATGTTTTAAAGCTTTGTCTTTAACCTACAAATGATTGAAATTGAAAACTGCTGTAATCTTTTTGTAACCTTTGTTTTGGAGCTTTTCTCCCCAGGACTCCATTGAAAACGGGTTATTGGCCCAATGGACTATCCTGGTAAACCAACTGCAAATAAATAAATAAAATAAATAAATAACATGGCAGAAGTCCAACAACAGAAAAAGGTCTGGTATGACAGGAATTTTAGAGCTAGAGACTATGCTGTAGGGCAGAAGGTAATGGTTCTCATTCCTGTCAGACACAACCAGCTGCAGGCAGCCTGGGAGGGACACTACAAGGTGGTAAGGAAGGTCAGTAATGTTAACTACATGATGGAACTGCTAGGCAGGAGCACACATTATGCCATGTTAGCACAATGAAACCTTACCATGATAGGGAGGCCCTTGTGCTGAGTATTTGCAGAGGATTTCAGGAGGAGTCTGAAGGAGATTTGGTGATTGATCTCCTCAATGAGGCTCGGACTGACACCTCAGTGGAAGGGGTAGCAGTGTCCCAGCAGCTATCTCCTACCCAGGTTCGAGAAATCCAAGCATTGTTACAGGAGTTTGGGGACATGTTCACTGGGAAACCAGGGTTTACCCACCTGATGAAGCACCAGATAGATACAGGACCCCAAAGGTCTATTAGGCAGGCCCCTTGTAGGTTGCCTGTGAGAGTCAAACAGACTCTGATGGAGGAGATACAGGAAATGTTGGAACTAGGGGTAATTCAAGAGTCCCACAGTCTCTGGGCCTCCCCAGTGGTGCTGGTGCCAAAGAAGGATGGCAGCACCAGGTTCTGTGTGGACTACATTTATTTAAATAGTCACAAAGAGTCAGATGCTTACCCCATGCCTAGGTCAGGTGAAGCCCTACAGCAGCTGGGTGGGGCTAAGTACCTTACTTATTTATTTATTATTTATTTATTATTTATTTGAATTTTTTTATTACCAGGATGGTCCAATTGGGCCGAAGGAGCCCTTTTTCAATGGAGTCCTGGGGAGAAAAGCTCCATAGATACATTTTGTTAAACAACAGGTTCATAGGTTCATAGGTTCATAGGTTCATAGGTTGGAACTAGGCTATCAGCACTAGGGCCTATACAAGCCTAGCCATAACAATTCCCCGGCTATTTCTTCCCACATTATTTACTTTCCTGGACCCCTGTCTAGCAGGGAGACTGACGTGATCCCTGGGGTGAATTTCCTTTCTCCCATCCAATTGTCAAGGTTCCTCTTGAAGAGGTCCAAAGAGGCACTCTGCTTGACATGTATGGGCAATCTATTCCAGAGTCTGGGGAGTCTCTGGGTCAGGAACCTATCCCTCCAGCATGTTTTGTTTATTGTGATGACAAGGTTTAGATCCCTGGAGCGTGTAGCTCTGAGGGATTGGGATTTCTTTAAGTGTAGCATGTCCAACAGCACTGGGTTTGACATGGCCTTATATGTTATTACAATACAAGATGAGTACATGAAGCAAAAGAATGTTAGTACAATTTGAAGACAAAAAAAACAGAGTTGTATCACAATTAGTAAAGTTTACAAATATATAGTCACTATAATTGCTAACATAGATATTAAGTCTAAACAGTAATAAGTAGGTATTTACAGGTCTAAGCAGTAATACATAGGTATTTACAAGTCAATTAGACTAGGGAGTTATTTACAATATGTATATTATCTTATCACCATTGATCTTACCAAGGGTTACTTTTGGGTGCCATTGACTCCCAGTAATAGAGAGAGGTCAGCCTTTGTGACTCCTTTTGGTTTGTATGAGTTCACAAAGATGCCCTTTGGGATGTAAAATGCCCCCAGCAACTTTTCAGAGGCTGGTAGATTATATCATAGCAGGAGCAGGAGGGTTTGCCCTTGCTTACCTAGATGATATTGCCATCTACAGCCATTCCTGGCAAGAGCACCTTCAGCATGTCAGGGAGGTGCCGCCAGACTACAGAGGGCAGGGTTAATCATTAAGCCCAGGAAATGTCAGGTGAGTATGCAAAGGTCTCCTACCTGGGACATAGAGTGGGGAGTGGTAAGATCAGACCAGAACATGCCAAAGTGGAAGCCATTCAGGCATGGCCTGCACCTGTTACCAAAAAGCAGGTGAGGGCATTCTTAGGGACAGCAGGGTACTACAGAAGGTTTGTCCCCAGTTATAGCACCATAGCTGCTCCCCTCACAGACCTGACAAGGAAGAGCAGGCCAGCTAAGGTAGTGTGTCCACAGCATGTAAGCAGGCATTCCAGAAGCTTAAAGAAACTTTGGGAGGACCCCCTGTGTTAGCCAGTCCAGATTACAGCAAAGAATGTGTTGTGCAGGTGGATGCTTCAAACCATGGGGTGGAGGCTGTACTTAGCCAGATTTCTTCAGAGGGACAAGAGCACCCAGTGGTTTATCTCAGTCATAGGCTTCAACCCAGGGAGGAATACTATGCAGCTGTAGAAAAGGAACGTCTAGCCATAGTGTGGGCACTGCAGAAACTTCAGCCTTATCTATATGGAAGGAAATTCACTGCAATTACAGATCACAATTTCCTAACATGGTTACACAGAGAAAGCCAGAAAAATCCCAAGTTTCTAATATGGAGCCTAAACTTGCAAGCATATGATATGTCAGTGCAGCATCGCAGTGGGATTAGCAATGCCATTGCAGATGGGCTCTCAAGAAAGGGAATGCGGTAAGGTATACTCAGATAGACCTAACCCTCTCAAGCAATGTTTCTCAAAGGTCAGTTGAAAAACTAGCTTGAGTTCTCCAGGGGGGTGAAAATTGTGAAGGCTGCCAGTCTAGCTGGATAGAATTTTGTAGATAATTCTATGTAACTGTAAATATTAATATAATCCACAGGTCTGTTTTACAAATGTAAAGAAAACTAAATGTATGAAAACTGTGTTATATGATGAACTTCAAAAATGTAACCACAGTGCACCCTGCTGGAAGAAAGCTGTTAAGTAAAGAATTACAACTGTGTTTGATCTCAAGCTTCAGAGACAGGATGTCTGGGCTAGCAAATTCTTTCTATTGTTATTAAGACAGAGATAATTGCTAGAGTTTACATGTAAAAGTACCTTGTATTGTTGTGGCTTCCTGGCCGGGTGCAGCTTAAGAAATGCAAATTTTGAGTTTCTGTTAGCCTGGGAACTAAAGGAGAAGTGATACAAATTATATAATGTGAAATGACCCAGCTGTACTGGGTATTATCAATTTAAGACTTTCTCAGACGGAAAGATTGAGTATTTTGGATTTTGTTTGAAACTGACAACAACTCAAAAGCACTTTGCCTTGTAAGCAAAGTTACTTAGGACATAGTTTCTCTTAAAGTTAGACAGGAATTTAGCCAGATTAGTCTAGCTGTTTTTTATATTTATGTCAGATTATTCTACAATATTGTTTTAAAGTTCCTGTGATTTCTAAACTCATGATTAGCACTGTGTTGAATTAAGGAGCTTTGTCTTGAGTTTTTATTATTTATTATTAAATAGTTTTAAACCTTTCAACTGTGGCTGTTTTGTGTAGAGATAATTTAAGCTCTTAGAGAGTACTTGCATGTATTTGGTGATACTGTCCAATAGTCTTGCTGCTCAGGCACACTTACTATTTGGATAACAGTAACTTTAAACAGTGAAATTGATCACCCTTTGGGAAGGGCCTTATAGTAGCTGGTATTAGTGGTTGGTGGCAGTCAGTACTACCTTATAGTCTGGGCAGAAAGGGGGCACAGCTGGAAAACCTGTGCGAGCCTTCCCAAGGAGTGTCTGTGTGTTTGTATATAAATACATTAAGAAGGTTTGTGGTCTGCACTGTAGTGACAGAACAGGTAGCTTACATCCTTCTAAGTTGGGAACTGCTGATTGAGGGCTCAGTGTCTGTTATTCTAAAAGTGTATTAATTCTGGTTTAAGCACATGGGCTTCAGGCCAGTAATTTTACATTAAGAGGGTTCATGGTCTGCACTCTTGTGGGAGGAGAGGCTGGACTCTGCCCTTCTGAGCTGGGAATTTCTGGTTAAAGGCTTATAGTGCCTGCATATTTGAACTGCTTCTTACTGAAATTGGTACACCTTGTTTGCTGTAGCATAGACTAGATCCAGGCCTGCTGAATCTAGCTTTGTTTGTATAACTTGAGCACTAATCCAGGCATTCTTTAAAGTATTCAATTGTATTTATTACTGCTTGGTAGTAACTTCATTAAAGTGTAGCTATCATTCTAAGTATTTTGGATTAAGCACTTGGGCTTCAGACCAGTTGTTTTACATTAGGAAGGTTTGTGGCCTGCACTGTGGTGGCAGAACAGGCAGCTTACATCATTCTAAGTTGGGAACTGCTGATTGAGGGCTCAGTGTCTGTTATTCTAAAAGTGTATTAGTTCTGGTTTAAGCACTTGGGCTTCAGGCCAGTTATTTTACATTAAGAAGGTTCGTGGTCTGCACTCTTGTGGGAGGAGAGGCTGGACTTTGCCCTTCTGAGCTGGGAATTTCTGGTTAAAGGCTTATAGTGCCTACATATTTGAACTGTTTCTTACTGAAATTGGTACACCTTGTTTGCTGTAGCATAGACTAGATCCATGCCTGCTGAATCTAGCTTTGTTTGTATGCTTGTTGTTTGTTTTTATTTTTATTTGCTTTTTATTTCCCTGAAACGCTAATTCCACCTAAAACGTGGCTTTTCAGCACTTCTGTGGATCCCTAGTGATATCTGCATTGCTTACTGTACTTATTTCCTTGTTTCACTTGAAAGAAAGTTACTGTTTGTCATTTTTGCATTTAAGTTACCTGTAATACATTGCATTTAAGTTACCTGGCACTTGCTCACTAAGTCACCACTAAAAAATTAAAGGCACTACACCCTAACAAACTCCCCTTGAGTACCTTGTTCCCCATTGCCCCTTTTTCAATTATAAAGGAATTCACAATACTATTCTAGCATGCCCAAAGGTCAGTTGTCAATCTCCTCTCCGGTCCAGCTGGTGTATCTGGGAATCTTGAGGCAATGTTACAACTGCCTCATGTGCACAGACAACTCTCTCCTCCTCCCAACAAATTCCAACACATGTGAGAGATGCAACCATATAGCCAAACTGGAGGCTAAGCTCTCTCAACTCAGTACTGGGGTAACCAGTCAGGAGGCGAAGGAAACCACACTCACTACAATTCCAGTCTCACATAGGCCTACCACGACAGCAAACCAAACACATAAACACACAAAAACATACTCAGAGGCTCTAAATAAAAATCTACCTAAGCATCAGAGACGTCCAAAGCAGACACCCAAGCAACCACTACCCCAAAACAAAACACGTGCAACACATAGCTCACAAAGCCAGTGTGCTGAACAGTCACAGCCCTAAAGGCTAAACAACACACCTGATACACTTGTAATAGGTGACTCTATCGTCAGGCACACTGACGTCCCGCTCACCAGACTGAACAAGGAGAAGGTCACGGTGAGCTGCCTGTTGGGCGCTAGGATCTGCCACATAACACAAGCACTCAGGTCACTCCAAGGCAAGTACAAATATGACTCAGTCATTGTCCATGCTGGTGTGAATGACCTGAGACGTACCTCCCTGGACTACATGAAAAGAGACATAGAGGAGCTCTCTGAGCATGTAGCCCAAGGCGGTATGACCCTGACCTTGAGTAGCATTTTACCCTCACCAAGAATAATGCCACAATATGAAGACAAGATGATCGATTTCAACAATTGGCTTAAGTATTGGTGTCATTCAAAGGGGATCCAATGCCTGTCAGCCTGGGATGACATGCTCGACAAGCCACGATGCTTCGCTAGGGACGGCTTGCACCTATCACCCCTGGGCTTTCGGATATTGGCAAAGGCTCTTGCTACCCCCATAGTGCCTTTTTTAGGCAAGGCTCAAAAGACAAACCCACCTCCATAGGTATCACAAGGGATAAGAAACTAAGAGTAATGCTACTCAGCGCCAGAGGTCTAAACCTCAAGATGCATGCACTCGAAACTCTCCTTAGCATGGAGAACATCGATATCTGTGCAGTAACAGAAACCTGGTTCAAGGCTCCCGAGAGCACCCCAGCACTACCAGGTTATACCTCATACCATGCTTTTCGGCCCCAAAACTTGGACTGAACCACAAAAGGAGGGGGACTATCAATATTCGTCAAAGATACCCACACCTCCAGGTTGGTGGCACAGCACAAAGCATCAGAGACTATCCATGTGCAACTAACAGTGGGTAAAACTGCCTTCCAGTTTATAGCCTGCTACAGACCACCCTCCCAAACCCAGGAACCCCACTCGGCCTTCCTGAGAACACTGGAAAATATGAAGGTCTCTCCAAACACCATTATGTTGGGCGACTTCAACTACCCAAACATAGACTGGGAGCATTACTCTAGCTCCAACACCTTAGCCCAAAGGTTCCTAGAATTTATAAACTCAAATGCTATGGAACAACTTATTACCACTCCCACAAGAGGGGAAAACATACTGGACCTGATCATCACCAACATGGGGACTCTATGCTCCAGACCAGAAGTGTATCCCTCACTGGTAAGATCAGACCATAAACTAATCTCACTGGATATTCACATCCCGACCCCACCCCCTGCCCAGAAAACCACAGTGAAAAACTTCTCTAAAGCAAATTTCACACTCCTCAAAACCGAACTGGAATCCTTCAAAGCCCCCGGGCCTGTGAAAAATGTGGCCCAGACCGCAGAATCCATTATAAACGCATTCTATGAACACCTTCAGGAATGCATGGATCATGCAATCCCAAATAAAACCAAGACCCAATCCTCCAAAGGCAGACATCCTGTCTGGTGGACCCCAGTCATAAACAAACTATACAATAGAAGGAGAAAGCTACTACATGATAGAGCAAAATCCCAAAAAGGGAAGGCATTTCTGATCAGTATTAGCAAAAAACTACAGGCACTCATTAAATCGTCTAAGGCCAGCTTCAAGAGAAAAATTGCACAGGACACTAAGGATAATCACAAGGCCTTCTTTAGTTATGTTAGGAACCTGAGTGGGAATTCCCAGATATGCTCAGAATTAGTCCAAAATGACAAAAAATACACTGAACCCACAGACATTGCCAACATCCTAACTGACAGGTTCAGCGCAAACACCCCCCCTCCCCACCAAAATCGCAAATATCTATCCCAGCAGAGTGCTGCCCCCCTGACATCTCAGATGCTCAGGTAATAGCCACCCTCTCCAAAGCAAAAAACACAGCATCAATGGGACCAGACGGTGTCCCGAGCTGTGTCCTACATGAACTCCAAGAAGAGCTAAACCCAAACATTAAACTACTGTTCAATCTCAGCCTTAGTACAGGATATGTACCCAAAGAGTGGCGTACAGCAACAGTGGTCCCTCTCCACAAAGGTGGTGCCTCAATGGATCCTGGAAACTATCGCCCCATAAGCCTGACTAGCTTGGTCTGCAAAGCTATGGAAAGGATCATTATGGACCTCATAAATAAAGATATTGGGGACCTACAGACACTGGATCCTACCCAGTTCGACTTTGTTAAGGGCAGATCCTGCCTCTTAAACCTGGTCAATTTCTTTGAAACAGTCACCAAGGCCATTAACGAGGGGAAGGTGGTCCACACAGCCTACCTGGACCTCGCAAAAGCCTTCGATACAATACCCCACTCAGGCATTATAGATAAGCTCACCAGCTTAAATATAAACCCCTATGTCACTAGATGGGTTGCAAACTGGCTCAAGGACAGAACCCACATGGTTAGAATTGCTGGAGCCATGTCAGACTCCAAACCAGTGACAAGTGGCGTCCCACAAGGCATCAGTCCTGGGACCTCTCTTGTTCGGTATATATTTCTCGGAGGTACAGGCCAACACGGAAGGACTGTGGCTGACTAAGTTCGCAGATGGCTGCAAACTGGGCGCCATAATCGACTCTCCAGCCGACACAAGCATCCTCCAAAAGGGCCTCATAGAAACAGACAACTGGTGCCAGAGCCATGGCCTCAAGCTAAATGCCAAAAAGTGTATAGTCATCCCCTTTGGCAAAAACAAAGTGCCCACAAATTACCACATAGGTGGTAATCCATTAAGTACAGAAGTAATTAGGGACCTGGGGACCCAAGTTGATAGCAATATCTCATTTGACAACCACATGGCCAAAGTGGTTAGAAAAACATTTTATATAGCCCACTAATCATGAAGGGATTCACATCTAGATCAGGGGAGGTCATCGTGCCTCTTTACTCATCCCTCATCAGTCCCATAATTGAGTACAATGCCCCTTTTGGGATGTACCTTACCAGACACCAGCAGCAACTGGAAAGACCCCAAAAGTACCTCACCAAGAGGATCAAAGGGCTCAAACAGATGCCATATGCTGCCCGGTTAAAGAAACTCCAGCTCTACTCAGTGGCATACTGCCTGCTCAGAGGCGATCTGTGTCTGACATATAAAGCCATGTCCAACCCGGAATTAATGGACATACTGCACCTCAGAAAATCTAAATCCCATCGAGCTACGTGCTCAAGAGACTTGAACCTCAGCAATGAAATAAATAGGACATGCTGGAGGGACAGATTCATAATCCAGAGGCTCCCTTCACTCTGGAATAAAATCCCAGTCCAGGTTAGGCAGAGTCCCTCATTGACTCTCTTCAAGAGGAATCTTGATGAGTGGATGGGAGATCATAGGTTTACCCCGGGTATCACTTCTGTGTCACTGTTAGACAGAGGCACAGTATACTAACCTCAAAAAAGGGCATAGCAAAATTAATTTAAAATGGGTGGCGAAAGCCAAACACACTCTGGCTAGGCTTATAAATGCCCTAGGGCAGATAGCCTAGTATGAACCTATGAACCTATAAAATCTTAAAGTGTGTGTGTGTGTCAGCTACTTGAGCAGGGACATAAAGCACTGGTTGGACAGAGAGGGGGCTGGAGGTTTTAGCTTGACCACTAGGCTGAGATCTGGACCCTATAGCTGTGCCAGTGGGGAGTCTTATTGGAGATCTGGAGAGAAAAGGAGAAACCAGCCCCAGACTGACTGTGATCTCTGTGTGCTCTTAAGGGAAATTGTACTTTACTGTGTGTGTACTTCTTATCCCCCCAATGTGCCCACCCCTCACTGGTGCTAGTGGTGAGGGTTGAGGCTCCTTGATTACTGGGTCAGTGCATGGATATCAGAGTCAGTCACTCTCCTGACATCATTTCATGACTGCATATCCAGCATAAAACCTGCATGATCTAATCACACAAAGCTCAGTCTCACATTATTCACCTTCTACCTTGCTGCAGTAAGGAGTCTGTAATCATCTTTTAATAATGATATGGGGTGAGAATCACCCAGATTTGTGGGTTCTTTTGCATCTTTAAGATCATATTTCCTACACTTCTTTTCCAGGAAGATGGTGGGGGGAGACAGGGCATTTCATGGGGATAATGAATGTTAGATAACAATTTCATGAGTATCCTCTGTGGAACTGTTGTATTATATATTTCAACAGGTATACCATCCAAACTTGGGTGGGGTCTTCCATGTTTTCAAACTTTTCACCTATTTTTTTTTCAATAAAACTGAAGCAAGTATATTATTCACAACTATAAACAAATCAAAATTCAGATTTTGTGAAGAATTAATCCAGAAGATAAATGTACATCTTTAAACCAGATTCATCACATGATGCAACTTGCAGAGTATCATGTAATTCACTGCCAACATTGCACTTTACTAAATAAGACCATTACATGACACGTGTGAGGCTATATAGTCTAGAAAACTGTCCTATATCTTTTACAATATAATTTCTGTTTTAGGCAAGTTATTGAGCATGCTGGTATGCTGCTAATGATTTTCAAGTCCATATTGAATGGCTACAAAGTTTCCATCAAACATCTGTACAATATTCATTCCATGGTTTTCCATAGTGAGGGAATAAAAGTATGTACAACTGTCATTAAATGAAGGAACCATGTGTCATAGTAAGCAGTAAGAGCCTATTCATTTCAGTGGTTGGCAGTAATGAATAGTGACTTAGCACATAGTATGCTGTCATGTAGCCAGTCTGACAGTGATACTGCTGTTTCTTTCCATATTCCTCCCTTTATGCTGCTACACTCCCAAAGTTTAAGGTATACTTTAATTGGGGAATGGTTACAAGTCCTGAGTGCATCTAGCTGTAACTATCACAGTCAAATGACCCACAACACTATATCTGCCAGCCACTGAATACCCTTTGTTTTTCCTGTTATGATGTTTATAGGAAGATTATATTTTAATCAACATGTATTGTCATAATGGAGTGACCATTCCCACACTTTGACAGGTGTGAAAATCTTGTAAAGTTTTTAAGAGCTAGTTGCATATTTATAATGCTAGAACATAATTGCAAGTGCTTAGGAAGTGATTTTGTGTACCAGCTCACTGCTTGGGGAAAGTTAGATTTCAGTATCTGTCCTTCAGGCTATGTTCATATAGCTAAAGAATACCTATCATATGCTTGCAGCTGTCTAACACCATATAATCTGAGATTTCTAAATCCAGCTCTGTTATAGGGGAGCTTGCCATGTAAAAAAGACCCTGAAGGGCCCTAACTTTGATTCCCCTGCCAGAAAAAAAACTGTTTAAGTAGCCTTGTAATCTTCCAGCAGTCTGTTACCTAAAGTTACTGTAACATGCCTAAGGATATAATACAGCTCTGATGCAACAAAGATTGTAACTGTACTATTCTGTCTAGAAAAGATAGCCCTCAATTTCTACCATGTATCCCTATGAACACCTTGTTCCATAGCTCCTATAACTTCCTATTAGCGGTCTGGCTGGAATAGGATACCAAGGTGCTTGATGAAGAACTTACTCCAATTGAAGGGGAAAGTCTAATGAGATTTTTTATTGTTGCCTGATGTATGGGGAAGACTTGTGTTTTAGTTATACTTACTTGTAAGCCAGGTATTCTAGTAAAATCTTTTACTTCAGAAGTTACGTTAGGGATATTCCTAGTTGGATATTTTGTTAAGTAAGCAGTCATCTGCAAAAACAATGACTTTGTTTCTATTCCATGTAGTTCACATCACAATTAATTTATTTTATTTATTTATCCTTCGTCATGATACTTGACCCAACTCCTTGAGAACCCTGTTCAATGGTTCAATAGCCATCAGGATGACCACCAGTTATAGGGGGTAACCCTGATCCATGACTTTGGCTAGGGTGGACAGAAGGAACAATAATAGCTTATTTAGGATTGAGGTACCTGGGGAGGTGTATAGCACCCTGTTAACATTGAGAAATTCTAGAGGAACTTCTTAGCTTGCATCACTTTTCTTAAATATTCTTATACTCTGCTTTTGAATGCTTTCTCAAAATTATTCCAACTATCTGCTGTTTTGTCACCTTCCTCAGGGCCTCCATATAAATACATAGCATTTTTGAGGAAGTAGAAAGGAATATTCCACCACAAACCCTCCCTGAGGCAGTAAATAAGAGTTAAAATGAATGCATATTCCGTCTATGTGCAATTACCTATTTATTATATTTTATATTGTGCATAATGTCAATTTCTATTTGTACCAGTGCTTACCTTTGTAAACAAGTTAATGTTTATTCTTGTAAATTTTGTTATTCCATTTTTTTTTGGAGATTTTCTCCCTTAGCCTCCACCTAAAAAGGATTTACTTAGCCCAGATGGATAATCCCCAGTTAACAAATGGAATGAATGAAAGAATGAATAAAAATAATGTGTTCCAGTTTAGCTACAAGTATTCTGGCATATATTTTAACAGCTGTGTTGATGAGGAATATGGGTCTGTATTCAGCTGATCAGTCTTATTAACCAATTTGCTAATAATCCAGTAAATAACATTGGTTGAGCCAATAGCAATGAAGGCATAGGCTTCTTCACTAAAGCAGTGCACCCCCCCATACATCCTTTAGTTCCACCACTTCCATTTTCTACTTGATTATTCTCTGCGACTTTACATGTTTTTCAGAGTTGGGGAAAATTGTGTCTCTGACAGAGTCAAGAATGGCTATTAAAGTCCCCATCAGTAATCATGGGTGTATTCTTAAAGATCATGCCCTAAGCAGCAAAACAAAATGCAGAGCCTGCCTTTTGCTCCATCTTTATACTGATGTTCTTTGATGGCCGGTAACTGTTCCATTTCTGTTTTTCTTGTAAAATAACAATTTTGCATGAAAAGTCGCACTTAAAAGAAATGTACTATCACAACCCACTCTGTTGGCTTTTTTGCTCTCTGGCTGTGATGAGCATAACTTAGTGATGCCCTTTCAGGAGTGGAACTTTAACTCTCAGCTTCTAGTTAGCACAAGAGCACTGCAGAAACTGAAAAAAAATTACATTAATGTTAGTGACAAATCCATTACCCTTAACAAAGAGCAAGTACCAGAAGGGTAAATAGCAACATAGGACCATTAGTGTTTGTTTTCATTTTTTTTTTTTTTTTTTTTTTTACACTTTTCTTCATTGTCGCTAAGGGAGGTCCTCCAGCAAGTATGCATTAAACATTAAAAACACAAACTCAAATGCCGGACACCCAGATGATGGTAATATTTAATGAATACAGTTATATTTATTAAATATTACCCTTCTACAGGCATCTGGCATTTGAGCTTGGGTTTTTAATCTTTAACTCTTGTTACAATGTTACCATTATTCAGCAGAAGGCACCCCTGATCTTGCATCATTACGATGCTAAGTGTAATGTAGTCAGTCAAAGGATGTATACACAAACGTAGACCTAAACAGAAGGATCTTATAGAGGAAATCTTTTTTAAATTGCCTGCACATGGTTTGGTGGCTTTTTTTGATTTGATAATAGCATCAGCAAATATACAAGGGCAACACCAGCACAACATGGCATTTAATGTTTATTTATTTATTAATTGCGTTGTTTAGCAGGAAAGTCCAACTAAGCATAGGTCACATTTTCAGTGGAGGCCTGAGAAAAAATGCACCATTTTACAGAATGAGTAGAAGGCAGTTATACAAGATTCATATGATAAATGTATATACATACATAGAGTAGTAATGATACAACAGTTGATCAAATAATAATACACATACATACATAGAATAGTAAATGTACATACACTGAATTGTAAATGAACATACACAGAATAGTAATGAAAATATGACCATTTAAACAAGAATACATTAAAATATTAGCTAATATAAAATTTATAAGAATCTAGTTAGTTTCAAATGGAATTATCTGTAAATAGATATTGAGCAGGAAATGTTGAAGTAATTATAGGATTAAGATAGTTACAAATTATGAAGGAGTATTGAGGAGGTCCCTGTAAAAGGCAACTAGAGATAGTAGTAGAGAGGGTAGCTGATAGTCAGATAGTTAGAGATTGTGAAAAAGGAGCTGTTTTATGGCCAGTTACATAAAAGAGTTGTGACAGTAAGGGTTTGGAGATTACCCAGGAACATCACATGTTTAATTTGTACAAGTTGCCAAAACCTCAGCATGAAAATCCAAACAGTCATGGTAGTACACATATATACAGCCAGCAATGTAGCTGCATCCCTTCCATCAGTGAAGACGCAATATTCTCAGCCCACCAACTTACTGATACAAATACTTACCCATTCTTTGCACTAGACATTTAGGCTACTGAAAAAATGCTCCTCTCAGAATCTCTTAAATGATATGCATGTTTCCTGGCAATTTTACTTTCCTGCATACAATCAGTTTCAGTTTTGTGTTCAACAGCAATTCTTTTAAGAACAAAACATTCAGCTAAAGGACTCAGCCCTCTAACATTAAGTGATAAGCATTTAACTCTTGACTGTTATTAAGATTTGTTTTAACTGCCATGCCTTGTGAGCCATTTGTTGCCTAGCAATACTGATACCGTGAAGACTATAAAGTCTATTTCTTCTAAAGGGAGTGAGAGGACATTACTTCACAGCATTACTTTTGTGTTTGCAGCAACAAAACACACTCTCACTTGTATCTCTGACATCCAGAGAAGTCATGGTCCTATATTTTTTATTGTTTGTTTTTCTGACTTTAGGACTTAAAGTTTTGGTAAAACTCTTATTTGGCCTACAAATTTCTCAACTGACTTCCCCCAATCATCAGCTGTTGCCTTTGCTGCTGGATTTTGCTGTTTTCATGTGCTGGCTACTGCTCTGCTCCTTGTTCACCAGGTCTATAGAACTTGACTTCAGCTTTGTTTAGGATTAGTGAGGAGATTGAGGCAAACTGAAGCAGTGTTTTACCGCTGCCCTTTAAGGCCTAATCCCCACCTCACTCTGTACAATTGTGCCATCTGAGATGATAGCGTGCGATAGGCTCACAGCATATCATCCATGCCTCCATGTATGACTCAAATACTCCCACATTTCCTCAGCCTCCACCAGGGATCAACCACAGTGGTGTGTCTGAGTTTGTACCCTCCCCTATGATTTCACGGCCAGCCTCCCTGTCTCTGCATTCAAGTACCTGAGCAGTTCATCAAACTCCTGTCACCTAAGCCATAGTTAAGGCTTTATCCTTCTGCAACACCAGCATAGGAGGTGAATCTGGGAATTGCCTGGTTATCTGATTATCTGAGCCCTTCCTCTTTTCCTTAAGCCTCCAGAATGCCAGCTGGAGTTGAACTAAGGGAGCTGATACCACTGCAAATTTAACCCATTCTGCAATCCTTAAGTACCCATTTCAGTGCATAACTAGCTCAGCATGGTATTTGAACTAGGAAAGCATGGATTTTTTTTTATAACAAAAAGCATATCTGTGTTAACTCCCTCTTTTTTTTTTTTTTTTTTTTTTTACAGTCCTCTGACAGAAGTCTTGATACATTAAAATGGTTTCCCTTCCCTACTCTTTCTTTGTCTAAAAGTGAGTAACTTGAAAATAATGTAGCCCGGTGGTCTCAGCTATCTGCATGTCCAGTCCACTCCATGCTTATATGTTGAGCAAGGCTAAGGCTCTGCTGCTTGCTTATATATTCTTACAGAAACTCTGACATGTTTTCTATCTTCATATCTTTAGGTAAACCTGACAGTTTTAAGTTGTTTCTTGTCTTTCTGTCTTCCATTTTGTCCAGCTTCTGTGAGAACCATGTCTTTGAAACATTGCCATATTACGTCTGGTCTACAAAACTTAAACATTAAATGCTGTTTCATGAAACATAGTTCGAGTTATGTAGTTTTTTACATTTTTTCCTGATAATTTTCATTTTCATTTTTGATGGTAGATGTGTCATCGGTATATTTGCCATCAAAGCAATATGTTTGCCCAGCTTTGCAGCTGTCTGCTAATTATTTGGTTCACCCAGACCAACCGTGCTGTATACCCTGAACATGCAGTTTTCTGTCTGTACTCTTATTTCATCTGCTGACTCAAAATTCCTTATAGGAGCTCACTTAATTCATTGACTGTATAGTTTATCACACGGAACTATTGACTTATATGAATTTGTTAAGGGACAACAGAAATAATGATAATAATTCATAAATCTTTTGCTACAGATTTTTGGATGACATGCTTATATTCTAGGACTGTCTCCTCTCTAAACTCTTCACATACTTGTTTGACTCAGACATGCTGTGCATATATGCCTGACAGAAATAAGCTGAAATATATTACTGTGGGAATTTGATCTTTCACTTTCAGCCCAGTCTAACATCAGTGGACTATACCAAAGGTGGCTATCTTTTGGAGGTTGGAATGCAGAGGCATGCTGTAGGTATGTGTGACAGCATCATCTTGAAATATATTCCTCTCTCCATTTGTTCTTTTATTTTCATCCCAATCTAACACCACAAGGGTTCAAAGAAATTAACCATATTTTGGGGGACAGGGAAATAGGGAGATAGGCACTGTTTCCAAGGTATGATTTATATATTCTTGTAAACATTTGTCTTCTCACTTTATTGGAAACTGCTATCGTGTCATCTTTGAACATTAGGCTTTGTACACAACACACTTCTTCCTTGAAAGGAAAATACAAAGATGAATTTCAATTTTAGACTGTATTTCTTTCCTTAGTCATGATTTTGTTCAGGCCATAACTGGATCAAAAGGTTAGAAAAATATATAAAATACACATGAGAACATCTAGAAACTCATGACTTCTGGATACCGACCCCAGACCCCCATAGCTTAATTCATTTTCTTTCTCCACAGTTATTACAATGCCATATTGGCCAGTTTGGCTGTAATAAAAGGAAGTAAGAAAAATAATTGAAGAGTGTAAGTGGAAAAAAAGCAATCTCTCTGGATAATGTGAGGCTAGGATGAGGGAAAGTGGGGGGAACTGTTGGGGTGAGGTAAAATCAGTGTGTAACAGGGCATCATGGAGCCCTTTGTTTAGGTCTACATTTTACATCAGGCTGGGTGTGTTACTTACAGTCAGATATCCCAGGTGTATATAATCAATGGCTAGAATGAGTGGGTATGAAGGCAATCTGAGAATGAAAGTGACAGACCCTAACTGCTGTTTGATCGCAATTAAATGGGCATTGACATGATGTAATATAATCGCACCCTATAACAATAATCCCACCTGTTTGGTCATTTCCTGCATTCCTGCCTTGTTTTGAAGTCACTAGCAGCCACTGGTGTGTCACAATTCTTTTTCATTAAAGCATAATTGGATGCAACTTCTGATCTTTTGTGCTATTGCCATTTTAGCTTGAAAAATCTCACTTTAACTCACCCTAACAATTTCCTTCTGGATACCATTTAATTAAGTACTACTATAGCTATGTAACAGAATAGCTGTACCTGGTTTACTGTCAAAATGTTGTACGTCAGTTACACAAAACTTAGAAGGTTGAAATCATGGTTCCAAGTTTCAGTAATGTTGATCCATACCTGTTCAATCCACAGTAGTGAATGCTAGTGTGCATTCACTCATATGAGGTTGACGTTCTGACTGGATAGCGCACTACAGTGGGGTTTGGGAAATTTACCCTTTTCTTCACGGTAGTGTGATCTCAGAGTTTGTATTTGTAATAAGCAGGGGGATTAGGGGTGCAGGGGGGGCTTGTCCCCCTGGAAAACATTGGTAGAAAATCAGCAGAAGTCAAGGTACATTGGGTAATGTCAATAATATTGAATTTTGAATTATCCACATTGCCACTTTCATTGTTTTGATTAAATAATGTTTTTATTTTCAACTTTTTTTTCGAGTATGTCATTACTCAAAAAATGTGTTTCTAAATGTTGATAGTAAATGATTATACCTAAAATCTGTTATTCCATTATTATTGTTAGAGTTGCTGCACCTAAGAATATTTATTAATAGTTAGGCTATAATGTCCTGCCTGGTAATAAAAATAAAACAACACTAAGTTCTTTAACAGACAAAGGTTATCCTGGACTATAAGTAGCATATTGCCCATTTAACAATTGGTACACAGCCATAGTAAATACTCTAACGTGACCAAGGATACTTTTCAAAACTGATCAGCAGATTAATACTGGGGGAAGGGCTGCATATCAAGGGCACTATAGACACTGACCTTTCTCAAGCCCAGCCATAATAGTCCTGTTGATTGGGTCATTTCCTATATCTTTCAGCCACAAAGGCAGTAGAAGCTGGACAAGATGCACTGGCTGAAAACAAAATTACTCATATCCACTCTATATTATTATCAAATGCCAACTCAACCTCTGTTACAAACAAAACAGCAGCTATGGCTTGCAATGATGTTTAAATATTCTAGCCCTTCATGTCAAATAGTTTTTATGCTGCACTAAATATGACAAACACTCCACTCCGTGCCCTGACTTACTAATGAGCGGAAGTAGTTACTTAAAAAAGAAGAGTCAAGAAAAGCTTGGATAGTGCATATAGCTGACAAATCCAGAGCTGGATATAGCACTAGGTTACCCAGGCAGCTGCCTAGGCCCTAATAACTAGGGGGGCCTCAATGGCTGGGGGATGCTACAACATTTCATTTTTAATTAAACAATTGCATTTCTTCTTTAAAGATGCAATGTGCATGTGCCTTTGTGATGACACACGCACACTTAAATATTGGAGCTTTCCCTTTAAGATTGCATCTGTGCATGTGTCTCTACTACAATGTACACATGCTTAACTATCCCTTTCCTGCTGCTTTTCATGCAGAATTCAAACATCCATCAGGAGAGCTACTGCTACCACGAGTTTACCTTTGCTGCTGCTTTGTGTTTGACTGTATGCGCGTGCGCGTGTGTGTGTGTGTGTGTGTGTGTGTGTGTGTGTGTGTGTGTGTGTGTGTGTGTGTGTGTGTGTGTGTGTGTGTGTGTGTGTGTGTGAAATGCCCAAGTTACAGCTTGCAGGTTAGTTAATTAACTTGCTCAGGCTCAAACCCTGTACCTTGGTTACAGGAAACAAGAGCCTGAATCCTCTACACAAACTACCAGTTTCTGTCTTGATCATCAGGGTTAAATTTTCAATGATTGTGGGTTACATTGCATTTTCAATGAATTGTGAGTTTCAAGGGAATAGAAGTTTACTGCTGCTAATGCTAAAAGTGTTAATTTAACTCCAAATGACTGTAATCATCATAGAAGTAAAGAAAAAAATAGTACGCACACTGACAAGTTTGAACAGAGTTTATGGTAACTGGGGAGAAATGTCTAATTAATTGGACACTGGAATGTTTGCAAGGGGCCCCGATCCATTGCCTTGGCTAGGGCCCCATTTCACCATAAACCAGCTCTGGACAAATCATTAGTCTCTTGGCAAAGTTACAGTGTACTTGGGAATCATTGCAAACAGCCATCCACCATTCTAAATGGTGCTGTAAATAATACATACTATAAAACATAATTAATAACCGTAAACTTGGGAACGCATACACAAACTCACTGGTGAAGAATGGTAAATCCCGCTATGCAGCTCTGGAATAAATAAGTCCTTTCTTGTTCAAAGGTTATCCAAACAATTGCCACGTTCAAGCATCCAAATATAAATAGTGGACAAAAGGTAGAACTAAAACCAAACTGGACCAAACAGGGCCAGAAGTTTATTAAAACATTAAGCAACACGGTACAAAAATACTGCTTTTCGTCCTTTCACCATACAAAGACTTCTTCAGACAAATGGTTCTACACAAGAAATCAGCCTGTGTTATAAAGGCAATTTCAAATTCAAATTGTGCCCCTCCCCTGCTACAATCCGAATGACCTCATTTCCTGATCACAAAGCATTTGTCATTTCCTCTTCCTAGTTATATACCCATTCAGTAATATACACAATTCACTTGCAAAAACAAGAATAAGGTTAAAACATTAAAATGAAATGAGTAAGAGTACAATGGGTGAAAATACACAAAAGTAAATCCCCATTTCAAGTATAAAGTCACTAAACAAATATGAGTAATATGAACTACAAGAATAACAAGTCCAAACATACACATTTAAGCATTTAAACATTATGTCATTATGTAATAAAGGTAAGGGGGGAGGGAATGTTTGCAACATAATAATGACATAATGATGAGTAACTCTGCTTTCTGCTGACTTCTAACAGAATTTAGTACTATAATGTATGAGAACCAGTCGATCATAAAACAATAAAAAGTAAAACTTAAAATAAACATTTTGTGACAAAATATGCTAAAAATAACATGATGAAGTAGTAATATAAATGTCACAAATATATATTGTGTATGTATATTGAACATTGAAAATGAAGTGCGTATTCAAACATTATATGCTCTACAATTTCTGTGTGTGTCACAATGAATGTCAGAGATAAAATGGCCTATCTATTCAATGCTTTCAATTTCAAAATACTAGAAATAGAATATTGTTCATTAAGCCCTGGTACTGAGCAGGCTCTTGTACGAAGTTGCCACAACAATTCTAGTCTCTCTAGAAGCAGGGGGGTCAGTCCCCCTCTATCATTGTGGACACATTCACCTATTACTCTAAAGCCAAAGGTATGATTCGAAAATGTCACTGTGTGTCTAGCTAAAGCATTGGTCATGTTTCCAGTTTGCATACTCTATAGGTGTTCATACACCCTTTCCCTCAGTCTCCTCTCAGTTTTACCAATATAGAATGAGGGGCATGCTTTACAAATAGCTACATATACCACATTCTTTGAATTACAGTTTAATTTACCTTGGCTGATGTATTGCCCATTTCTCAGTGTAAAATGTTTGCCTATGTCCATGTGAGTACAATACCTACACATATTGCATTTATTCATGCCTAACATAGATGGCCTACAGTTATTCATTTTGCTTGTTTGCAAGATGCTCTTTGTATTTGCTCCCTTCCTGTATACTATTTTAACTCTATTTGGTAGTGCACTTGGGAGTCTCTCTTCGTCTAATAAAAATTTCCAATTCTTGTTAAGAATGTCTGAAATTTTGTAAGCATCCAGACTGAATGTTGTAATAAAGCAAAAACTATTAATGTCAGCATGTTCCTCCCTATTAAGTGGTTCACTTAACGTGTCACCTCCATTAGTTGTACTACTTAAATTTTCTCCCAAAAGTGGTATGTATATATTTTTCATGCGTTTCAATGATACTTCCCTTATAAGTGCATCCACCAAAGTAGGAGGATATTTCCTCCTCAAGAACATACCTCGCAACAATTCACACTCGAGGTCAAAGTCAGTTTCCCTGGACACCATTCTAGCTGCCCTCACCAGTTGGCCTTTAACAACAGCTCTCTTTTGAGTCATGGGATGGCAGCTAGAATAGTGTAAAAAGGAGTTTGAGTATGTTGGTTTCCTGTAGATCCTTGATACAAAGGTACTGTTTTCCAAGTCCTTTTCCAAGTATACATCAAGGTATGCAATTCTACTTGTATGAAAGTTGTGTGTAAAAGATAAAAAGGCGGTGCTATCATTGAAATGGATGAGTAAATCATCTGCAACTTCAGAGTTGCCCTTAAGCAATATAAAAATGTCATCCAAAAATCGAGTGTAATACCTGATGTTGCTGGCCACCTCTAAGTGGTGAAGTACATAAGTTCTCTCCCAGTGTGCCATCACCAAATTGGTGAAACTGGCCCCACAGGGAGAGCCCATCGCTACACCTATTTTCTGCACAAAATATTCCCCACCAAATGTAAAGTAGTTGTTATCCAACACAACCTCAAGTAGTTCACATAATAATGAAACCAACGCAGCTGTGGCACCCATTTCGAGTAATAAGTCCCTCACCCATTCGACCCCCGTGCTTTGTGGTATCGATGAATATAAGTCCTTAACATCTATAGTTAAGAAATTTAACTCTTGGTCGAATGGAATAGAGCTAATAGATCTCAAAAACGCCCAGGAGTCCTTACATATCTGTGGGAGCTGACATACAAATTTCTTTAAGTGATAATCTATAAATTTAGCTATTGGGTAAGTTATACTACCTCTAGCATCTATCAAGGCTCTCAATGGTGGGTCCGAAATAGATTTGTGAATCTTAGGGGTCCCGAAAACAGTCGAGATCTTTGGAAATGCCATAAACAGAAAAATGTAAGTATCTTTGTCTATTCTAGCCTCTACAAAAAGTTCCTCAATCAGTGCTCTTATCCTGTTGTATGCTACGTTCAGTTCATTTTTAGATACACTTTGATATGTATTTGTGTTAAGGATCCACTTAATCCTATTATTGTAATCTGGTACGTCAAATATAACAAGACCACCTCCCTTATCTGGTTGAACAACCCTAACATTGGTGGTCTGGATCAACTCTATACATTGTTTCTCTTCATTTGTAATGTTATTAGTAATTGAATTGTTACTAGGTTGTACATTATTCAAACAGTTAAAAATATCCCATTCGCATATTTTCTCAAACAAAGCTAATGATGTGTGCATTGGTGGACAAAAGGAACTAGACTCATAAAGTGGGTCAGGTGCTCCTTGTGAGGCTTTACTAGGACCAAATAAGAAATGCAAGTTGAGTCTTCTCATGAATAACTTTAAGTCCACCATAGTGTGTGCAATACTAGCTCTTGTAGCAGGTATAAATGATTGACCCTTCGCAAGAAAATCAGCCATTATTTTGTCAACCTGAATGGTGGAAAAATTATAAATACAAAAGTCACCTTCTGAATTTTTGACAATTTCAGGTACTGGAACCGGTCCTGGATCAGGGTCAACATCATGGGCGTCTGTTGAAGATGGAAAAATTATTTCTTCCATGAGTCCGCATACTTCACCTGTTGACCCCACCTCAAATTGTAGTTCGAGGCAGGCATTGGAAAATTTTGCCCCTTCTCCTTAGTCCCTTTATTCCTGTTCCTGGTATCCGATGAAGGAATTGCCTGGTTGCCCTGAATATGCTCACCCGCTACCTTGTTGTTCTCATTAAGGTTCACGTCATCCCCTTCGATGTTATCATGTCGGTTCTCCATAGAATTATCATTCCCCGATTGAGATTTGGGGGGGGGATAAGCTGCATTCAAACGGTAAGCTTCTTTGTCTCTGTTTAGTTTCTAAATTTTGAATTATCCACATTGCCACTTCCATTGTTTTGATTAAATAATGTTTTTATTTTCAACTTTTTTTTTCGAGTATGTCATTACTCAAAAAATGTGTTTCTAAATGTTGATAGTAAATGATTGTACCTAAAATCTGTTATTCCATTATTATTGTTAGAGTTGCTGCACCTAAGAATATTTATTAATAGTTAGGCTATAATGTCCTGCCTGGTAATAAAAATAAAACAACACTAAGTTCTTTAACAGACAAAGGTTATCCTGGACTATTAGTAGCATATTGCCCATTTTACAATTGGTAGACAGCCATAGTAAATACTCTAACGTGACCAAGGATACTTTTCAAAACTGATCAGCAGATTAATACTGGGGGAAGGGCTGCATATCAAGGGCACTATAGACACTGACCTTTCTCAAGCCCAGCCATAATAGTCCTGTTGATTGGGTCATTTCCTATATCTTTCAGCCACAAAGGCAGTAGAAGCTGGACAAGATGCACTGGCTGAAAACAAAATTACTCATATCCACTCTATATTATTATCAAATGCCAACTCAACCTCTGTTACAAACAAAACAGCAGCTATGGCTTGCAATGATGTTTAAATATTCTAGCCCTTCATGTCAAATAGTTTTTATGCTGCACTAAATATGACAAACACTCCACTCCGTGCCCTGACTTACTAATGAGCAGAAGTAGTTACTTAAAAAAGAAGAGTCAAGAAAAGCTTGGATAGTGCATATAGCTGACAAATCCAGAGCTGGATATAGCACTAGGTTACCCAGGCAGCTGCCTAGGCCCTAATAACTAGGGGGGCCTCAATGGCTGGGGGATGCTACAACATTTCATTTTTAATTAAACAATTGCATTTCTTCTTTAAAGATGCAATGTG
Organism: Protopterus annectens; assembly: GCF_019279795.1. Classification (NCBI taxonomy): domain Eukaryota; kingdom Metazoa; phylum Chordata; order Ceratodontiformes; family Protopteridae; genus Protopterus; species Protopterus annectens. Next base: position 112,508,963 of record NC_056738.1, on the reverse strand, counting down.
CATGTGCCTTTGTGATGACACACGCACACTTAAATATTGGAGCTTTCCCTTTAAGATTGCATCTGTGCATGTGTCTCTACTACAATGTACACATGCTTAACTATCCCTTTCCTGCTGCTTTTCATGCAGAATTTAAAAAAAAAAAAACAGGAGAGCTACTGCTACCACGAGTTTACCTTTGCTGCTGCTTTGTGTTTGACTGTATGCGCGTGCGCGCGCACATGTGTGTGTGTGTGTGTGTGTGTGTGTGTGTGTGTGTGTGTGTGTGTGTGTGTGAAATGCCCAAGTTACAGCTTGCAGGTTAGTTAATTAACTTGCTCAGGCTCAAACCCTGTACCTTGGTTACAGGAAACAAGAGCCTGAATCCTCTACACAAACTACCAGTTTCTGTCTTGATCATCAGGGTTAAATTTTCAATGATTGTGGGTTACATTGCATTTTCAATGAATTGTGAGTTTCAAGGGAATAGAAGTTTACTGCTGCTAATGCTAAAAGTGTTAATTTAACTCCAAATGACTGTAATCATCATAGAAGTAAAGAAAAAAATAGTACGCACACTGACAAGTTTGAACAGAGTTTATGGTAACTGGGGAGAAATGTCTAATTAATTGGACACTGGAATGTTTGCAAGGGGCCCCGATCCATTGCCTTGGCTAGGGCCCCATTTCACCATAAACCAGCTCTGGACAAATCATTAGTCTCTTGGCAAAGTTACAGTGTACTTGGGAATCATTGCAAACAGCCATCCACCATTCTAAATGGTGCTGTAAATAATACATACTATAAAACATAATTAATAACTGTACATTAAATTTTGAAGAGTTACATGGATTTACAGATGAATTAGACTACAACATCAATCTCTCAATCAGCCATGCCAGTACCAATATTACAAATGTGAAGCACTTCACCTCTCATTTTGTTTGCCAAAGAAAGTACACACCTCATGTAGGAATCCCACCTTTTCCTCTCCTCTGGACAAAGTACAAAGCATTAATCTTTACTACATTTCAGTGCTCATAACCTGCAACTAATACCATAACTCTCAACTGTCCAGATTTTCACATAATGCCCAGATTTTTGCCTCATATTTTTTATCTGTTCCTCATAACATTTGTGGTTGTATGACAAATCATTGAGTATTGAAGTCACTAAATAATGTCAGGCATTTGAATTTTAGACTTCATATCCTTCAGGAAATGCATAATAATGCAAAACCTGTTATTCTAGTAACTTTCTAAGTTTAGAGGAGCAATATTTAAAATCTGTTGCTATTTTTGGGCCTTTGTCCCCCCATTATTTATGACTTTGTCCAGATTTCTTGTACTGAGAGGTTGAGAGGTATGCTAATAACAATGGACTCAGGAATATGCACCCACTTGGTCATTCTAATGTCCTTTCCCCAAGTCATCATTACTTTCCTAGCCATCCCTATACAGAATATAGTCAACAAAAACGTATAACCCTGAAATGACCAGTTCTATGCTTATAATAATACCCAAACTACTGGAAAAGTTAGTAACTATAATTACTTAAAAATTAACAATCTTCTTAGTAAATAACAGCATGCTTTCCATGAAGTGTATAATATTAATACGGTTCTGATGTTCTTTTCCAAGATATGAAACATAAAACTATGAGTAAAAAGGTTACACAGATAAACCAATCAGTAAAAACCAAAAGAAAAATCTAGCAAGGCTAGACTTTCCACTGTGTGATTCATTAAACCTCTTGTATTAGAGGCAACATGGGATACATGCAAATGACCCTATACAGACATCAGATGTTTTAGCTGTTTGGCAATTCTGAATGTCCATGACTTTTTTTTCTTTCTAAGACTATTAATGGACAATTTCAGGCTAATAAAGCCAAACCCACTAGGCCTGAATTTGTCATATTGCCTCTAATGCAAGAGGTTTAAGGAATCACACAGTGGAAAGATATGAATCATGGTAATTTAACTGCATCACTCATCAATATCTAGTTAGTTGTTAAAAGTACTGCTATGCAATGAATTACACCTCACATTGTTTAAAGTTTCATCCACAGCTGAACTATTTGATCTATCACTAGTCTGCGATTCCATCTCCCAGACATCTACCAAATGGAGTCCTGCATTGTTCAGTGTTCAGTCCAGTTCTGTTTTCATTATTCCTCAAAGAATCTCTAGGATCTTAATTTCATCCAGTTTTCTCTGTTACAAAGATGTTTTTGCTACATTACAAATTCAGTGTGTTATGCATCAAAATACCTACACAAAATATTGGTAACTTGCACCCATGGTTACATTCATTAAAATTTGCTCTATATGTTTCAGAAAAAAAAATCCATGTTGCTAGTGCCCCAAACATTTGTTGCTGCAAACTCTCACACCCTATAAAATCCCCACTGGGTTTCCAGATTGAACAGATCCCCAGTCTGCCATTCAGCTTCCACAATAACTACACCATATGTAAAAAACAAAGATTGCTACACAAATGTTATGCTCTTCAAAACTGCCTCAGTACAGACTCCAAAAGAACACATGCAAAAAGCATTTTAATTCAAACACTATAACATTATGCCCAAATCATAAGTAATGTACTGTCGCCTGATACAAAAAAATCAAATATGCTTTAAAAAGCTAAATAAATGATGTGCTCATGCCAAAGACAAGAACCCTGCTGCATAATACTGTACAAATCTAACAATCTCAGTATAGTGTCAATCATCCTATGCAACTGCTGTGTTCACCTACAGATTTACCAAACACATTGTCTTAGACTCGCAAATTTAATATATACAAAAAAACAAAACTTGAGCACTGAGACTTATACTGGCAAAACCAGTGGTCATTCTCCTATAATGTCATGCAACAGGCTCTTCAAAGTAATTTTCCATCACTGTACTTAAATTGTGAAACTACCTCTCATCCTACATTACTGACAAATTTAAACAAGCACTAAAATCATATTTAGAGAAGCACTCAGTGTTACATCTACTAAGTGTTACATCTACAAACAACCATCTACACCACATCAAGCTCCTCCTACTGCAGATTCACACACTCATTCACATAGTGTTGTCAGGTAGTAGGTTTTATTTTTTTTTGCCCATAATCACTCATCTCAAACACTTTAAATAACTACAGTAACATAGTCCTACAACCATTCAGCCCTCAATAGTCCAGATGCCAATTGCATTGATGAAACAATGGCTGTAACATGTATACATTTGCAATGCTACTATCTGATATATTGATGTGCACTGTTATGTGTTGTGCTCATTCACAGATGCTTTGTTTTTCTACAGGTTTATACTCAGATACATACCTCTTGTGTAATTACATGATATATTTAATGTAATAATTTAGTCACTATGTTGTACAAATCTATTATTTTATAGCCACAGTATGGTTGAAAATGGAACCTTGAGGAATATTTTGTATTCTTTAAATAAAATAAAATAAATATAATTTTCTAGTGTTCGGTGTCTTAACAGCTCCATTATAAAGTTGTCAACTCATTCTTTCTGGACAAGACCACATCATTTGACTACTGAACACTTCTTTCTGCAGTTGACTTGTCCATAGTAAGTACCTTTCCTAGTCAAATAAATCTATATAATTCTTCAACAGGATATTGCTGGTGATTAGTTCTGATGAAGTTCTAAATACTAGAAGACAAAACAACTAAACTGGATTATTAAAGTGAAAGTGAGTTCTTCAGCATTTTTTTCTATTTTTTTTTTAAATATTAATATAAGTGACACCCCGATCCCGTGTGCAAAAAATTGGAAAAGGGGTTGTGGATGGATAGATGGGTAAGTCGTGGTGGTTTATTTGGATAGTGCTATTTATGTTGGCAACTGTTGTCATGTAAGAAATACAGGTCAAATGGCTCATCTTCTGCTGAGTTACCATTGATGTAAAAGCAGCCATGACACTAAATGACTCAACATGGAGCAAGTACATGAATGATAAGACCATAATTATCTTTGAGAAGTGTAGAAAACTGTGGAATAAAAACAGAACTGTAATCCATACAGGGAAGGTGTCTTACTTTCAGGAACTTTGGGTGATCCCTTTAAAGCCACAGACAATTCTGAAAAGGAATAAATTAAGTGATTCACTGTGGATAAGAGCATGCAGCTTCTTGGCAAAAGTCCTCCCCTATAGCTCTCTTCAACAAAACGCTGAGTCTTTTAACAGCTAGTTTATTTTGGCAGACTCTGAGTCCAATCATGTCCCCAGGGACACTGCAACTCCTCTGCTAGAATGCTTCCATGATAAAACCTAACACACTTGTGAAACTTGAAATGTTTTAAACAAATTGAAAAGGATTAGCTCCTCAACTGCAGTTTCCAACCGTCATAATTTTGGCTGCCAGATAAATCCACTGTGATACCATCTGGCGCATTTACAAAATTATCACTGAAGTCCAGGTTTCCTACTGGTTGAAAGAGCCCACTATAATGTTGTTACAGACAGTAAGTATCATGAACATTCTGAATGAACATAGTCCCAGCTCTTTACTATGTCCCTTAGCCAATTATATCATGGACTAGTATGGATTATTATGGTTTGCAAACATTGTTTCAAGCCAGGGTAAGAGGAGGTCTGTCTCCATATCTAGCCTTCCAATCAAATACTCTGACATATGGATGCAGATAAACCTATAGCGTCCTCTTTCTGTATCTTAACAAAGCCTTCAGCACAGTTTATGTGTTGTAGACTGAGATTCTGCAAGAGTTTAACTGTAGCCTCTCAGCCACAAACTTACCACATAACTAAGTTGCACAATAGATCATCTTGAAGACAATCATCTCTGAACTGGCTACTATGATGAGTATTAAGTACTACATCGATCAGCATTGAACTTATTTATTTAATAGGTTCATAGGTTCACTATCTCTTAGATCTGTCGGTCTGCGCCTAGCCTACTTCCCCCAGTTTTACGCCAATTCTTTTTTTACAGTATGAACTATACTATTAATTATTTTGCTGTGCCTCTGTTGAGTGTACACTGGAGGTAATCCCTGGGGGTAATCTGATCTCTCATCCATTGGTGGTCAAGATTTCTCTTGAACAAGGCCATGAGGTGCCTCTCCTGCCATATAACGGGATTTTATTCCACAGCATAGGGAGTCATTTGATTACTGTGAAAGTCCAGTTGGGTAGGAGCCCATTTTCAGAGGAGGTCCAGCAAGTAAAGCTCCAACGTATTGTAAACGCTTAAAGAACAATAATTTTATAATCTTTAAAAGTAATACAAAAACATCTGCAGTTTAAATAATTATAACAAATTAGACATAACATGAAAAATAAATTGGTTAAGAATAGATACAAGTTGTATGACAATGATTTAATATTTGCTGAAATTTTAGCTAGTTTACAGAGAAATTAAAGGTAAGTTAGTATAATACAAACAGGAATTCCAATATGAAGTGAGAGAAAAGCAGGCTTATGGTATATTTAGAGAATAAGCCAGAGAAGAGAAATTGATAGAAGTAAGGAAGTGAGTAAAGAAGGGAGAGCAAAGAGGTGTAAGGTATGAATAGGTATTTGTTCACATTTAGAGATACAGTTTACCCTGGTGTTGAGCAAGAACAGAGACAACTTTTTGCTAGGAAGCCTTTCAAAATGGTTTTAAAGGATGGGAGGGGGGTATTGACCTAATGGATACAGGTAAGGAGTTCCAGGCCTTATCAACATTGTACAAGTACAAACAATGCCCACCAGATTTGATAAGTTTGTGGACAGATAGGAGTGTTTGGTCACTTTATCATAATGACCAAGTGGGAGCATAGTTGTGTAGAAAGTTATTTATAAGGTTATATTATCAGCATTTGAGCTAGTCCTTTCTTGTTGTACATGACTTCCATCTATCTGAACTACACCAAAACCCATATCCTACAATATGCAGATTGTGTGGTCTTTATGTTTTTTTCAGCATTAATAAGATGGAGAAGTATCCACAATAAGGCTAGAAATAGTGAAACACAGACAGAGGAAAGAAACATTTCACCTAAAGCAAAAAAATAAAACCTGTTTTATCAGCCAGTGGGGCAACTGTTGATATGACAGTCTAACCCCAAGTGCAAAAGATGGGGAAAAATAAGGATTGCAGATTGCTGGATGGATATGTAGATGAAGCAGCTGTGGGATGGACCACATTAACTTAGATCAAGACCCTAGATGGCTTAACTACTAGAATGTAACTTCAGATACTTGAGGTAATAATGTATCACTCTCTCACTTAAGCTGGTGATATCAGTAACTTGGTGAGAAAATCCAACAAGAACTAAGGATTCTATGTAAAATAAAAGAAAACTGTCTTTTCCACATATTAGCTGAATTTTAGGTTATTTCTGCCATTTATCTTCTAAGAAGATCCTCAGAAGTTTTCCATTCAATAAAACAGGGTGGCTGGATTTGATGCTGTAATCTTAGGAAACTGCTGTAATCGTTTCAGGGTGCGCAGGTTACCTAGCCTTGAACCTGTCTAAAATTATTGTGTGAAATGTGATATTTTGTAAAATATGGTTATACTCATGTGTAACCTCTATTTCTGCTGGGCAGTATCATTTAAGTATTTCTGCAATGGCTATCTCTATTTATGTCACGTAAAATTCTGCTGTACTGCTTACCACCAAGAACACCCTGCAGTTTACTGTTCTGTTACCTACATTTTAGCTTTATTAAAATTTTTGATGAGAACTGTATATGTGGTTCCCCTTCAGAAGACTGAAATATCACAATCCTGAAATTCATAAGACTGAAGACCAAAATCCTGAAAACTCAAAATACTGAAAGCACACAGAATACAAATAATGTTAATATGCCAGTACAAGGACACACAGAAACACATACACAATAAATTATAGCAGTTGTCACCAAGTATGAGCAGGGAGGCAAGCCCCCTGCACTCTACATGTGGGGGGCTACACCCCCCCCACATGCCCTGCTACTTAAATATAGCAACTCCGAGATTGCACTTAGTGTAAGTGCAATCTTGGAGTTGCTATATTTAAGTAGCAGGGGGTGTGGGGGTGCAGGCCCCCACATGGGGGGTGCAGGGGGCTTGCCTCCCTGCTTATACTTGGTGGAAAGTAATATGGTTTATGTTGTTTAAAGTCAGTATATGTATGCTGTGTGTTTTCAGTATTTTGAGTTTCAGGATTTTGAAGTTTCAGGATTTTGGTCTTCAGTCTTATGAATTTCACGATTGTGATATTTCAGTCTTCTGAAGGGGAACCATATATGCATATATATGGATAAGAGATGACAAAAATATCCATTTAGTCTGTTTGACCAATGGAGCTAGCACCCCACAACTGCCCCATACCCATATCCATTCTCCGTGCAACACTTCCCAGACATTCATTGCATCCTATTTTAAAAGCTCCTGGAGGTTTAAAATTCACTTCCCACTGGACATGCTCACTCTTCCAGCCTCTCAGTAGAAGAAAACTTTATTCCTAATCTAAAATTTACATCCTCAGTTTGTAAATTATGAGATGCCCTTTCTCTTTTGTCTTGCTCTGAACATCTATGTTGTGTCTCCTCTTTCCTACTTCATTTCATGAAATAAAAATTACCTCAGCCTAGGCATTCTCATCTCATCATAGTTACCTTTTTTATCATTTTGATAATCCATTTACCCTTTTTGTATTACTTTAACCAATTTAATATCCATCTCCTTAAATGAACTTCAGAATCACACATGGTATCCCAAGTGGAGCATGTATTAGGCCTTTAATTTAATCTCCATCCCTAGCATATATAATCCCTACTTGTTCTTGTATTTTAGTCCCAAAACAAACACCACAGAAAAACTAATAAACAGAAAAACACATAAGATGAAAGTCCAGATCCAGGAAAAATACCTCCATGAAACTCCAATTACACAAACTTGATTTATTAAGTGCTTTTGTCAGAATGTAGCAAATTACTTTTTCAGAATACCATGAAGAACAATACACCACATTTAAATACCATTTTTAAAAAATACACGACTTCCTCAACCAATAAAAATGCTATTTCAATAATGATAAATATCAAGGTTAAAAATGAAGGTACATGAAGAATAAACAAAGTAAAACCACAAATATCGCGAAGATCACAAAAATCACAAAAATCAAAACCTAATTGGATAATATAGTCCCCCAGAACAACTTATACAATAAAAATTAGAAGCTATTAAATAACATAGGAATGCAGCTTTAAATAGCTGCCTATACAAAAGCAGCCATTAAGACCAGGAAACACCTGGGCTTTTAATCTCACTTGCCAACATAGCTCTTTAAATTCAAGCAAATCTGCCCATGGCCCACCATGTGGATCTTTTTTTACCCCTTCAACCACCACAAATGTAAAATCATGGGTAGGAAATTTTTCCACATGCTTGTATAAAGCATTGTTTGGATTTAGGTTTCTGATATCCCTAATGTGCTCATAAATTCTTTCTTTTAGCCTCCTTTTTGTTTTCCCAATATAAAAACTACTACACTTCATGCACAAAGCAGTATAGGCCACCCCATATGAATTGCATGTAAATCTACCATTCCGTCTAATAGTGGGAGGGTAACCTAATGGTTAAGGTGTTTGCCTTGCAAGCACAAGGTGCAGCTTAAAATGGCTCACAAAGGGCAGTTAGCCTAGTACCAATCTATGAACCTATGGTATAATTGATCTTAACTTTATCAGTATTGAGAATAAAGTTGCACTGTGTGCAAAAACCACACTTCTTGGTGCCTACTCCACCGTTATACAGCAGTGCTCTCACGCTCCCTTCCATTAAAATTGTAATAGTTGTACACCTCATGAACACTATCCGGAGTTTAAATCCCCAATTTGTCCAATATACCATCTTGTCTGGTAAACCAGATTCTCAGTTGAACACCTAAGTATTTATGACATCTTGACCAAAAATTGGCAGATTTTTTTGTGGACAAGATGGTGTATTGGTGGAGACCTTACAAAAGCATATAATACTCTTTTCTACCCTATCCTCATGCAAAGACTCTAAACTGGGCCTCAGTATATCCCCTTTTACCTGGTTCCACAGCTGCCTCTCCAGCAGTTCACAAGCAGTTAAATGGCTTAATAACTATACTTCCATCTTTCCTATCACAGTAAGAGTACCCCAGGCCTCAATGTTTGGATTCCTTCTCTTCAACATCTTTATAAATGAGCTCTATGCGACTAAAAAACAGACAAATCTAGTTCAATATGCCAATGACTCAGCACCAATCTGCAGTGCCTCCAACCTCACCACACTTGAAGAAAAAAATCAACAGTCTTTTACTTCTATTGAATCTTGGTTAACTAATACTCAACTCATTCTTAACCCTAAACAAAAAATAAATCTGATACATGCAAAGTCACCTCCACAAATAACACAAATAATTAAACCATTGATGAAAACCTGAAATTCAACATATAGTTTAATGAAGTTGTCAAAAAAACACCAAAAACTGGGAGCCCTATCTCAACTTACATCTTTCTGCTTTTTCTTTCATTTCCTACTAAAAATTTTGTCCACTATTACTATAAACCTGAACTTACCATTGGTGATCCCACCATCTGTTTTTACAGTTTTTATTTTAATGGTAGCACTGTATGTTTTGTGATACCATTGTATGTGATAGTATTTCATTTACATTCCGATCTGTTTAATTTGTTTTATAGAGCTTTCCTCCCTTGGTCTCTACCAGAAAGGGGTAACTTTTGTTTTCACCTAGACAGACCAACCCAGTACCCAGATGCCAATAAATAAATAACAAATAGATTGACAACTCATTTGATTGACAAGTTTGTGTGGTTGTAAAAATGAGTGACTGAAGAAATGCATAAATATTCACGTGTGAACCATATTTGGTTGAATTCAGGTTTATAAAGGGTAGGTAGGTAGGAGTGTGCAGAAAAAATGAATGTACGACTAAAATGGTGGTGACTGTAAAATGTGTAAGATCATGTTATAGCAATTAGTGTGTATGTGCAAGAGTTTGAAATTTAGGGTTAGAGTAAGGTTTAAGTAAGGGGATAGATTTGGAGTTGTGCCTTTTTAGTGTTGTGGATCTTTGGCCTTTTGCCTTGTGCAGTTGTAAAGTTAGGGAAAGGGTTTTAATAATATAATATAATGTGTAGGGTTGGAGTGAGGGATACAGATAGTGTACATGAGTAATGTGGTGCAGAGGAATCCATTGAGTTTCATGTTACAAACAGAAGCTGAACATCAATGAGATTTTATGAAATGAATCTGGGGTAGGGGGACTGAAACATATAAACAAGATGTGGGTTGTGGTCCTTGCTGCAGGGGTTTGAAACAACAAGTTCAGTAAGTTAAGTCTCTTCAGGACCATTTTAACTAGTTATTTGAACTGCTTTTGCAACTTTATATGTAATACTTATTTATGTAGTTTTTCCTCCTCAGGATCAGCAAATAATGTCATGCTTTTCTGCCAGTTCATACATTCCCAGCTCACTTAGCTGGACCACCAGTTGTTTGTGGTGCTAATATATGTCATTGCTTCCACCACCTGCTTGTCAATGTGCATTCTGCTGTGGTTAGCAAAAATCTATAGCACCCATCCACCATTTAGAGCATGTTGCATAGCAAGCCACCATTTAAACTACTGCTGACTCCCAGAATTACAAGCTCATGAAACGGTAGCACTTTCATTCCTTTACTTATTCTCTATAATTTATCTGTTCAGCAAAATACTGTTCACAACAATATGTTGTTGCACACATATATTTGTTTTGCATAGTGATCCTTCAGGAATTCTGTTCTTAATCAGATTCCACATCAAGTTATTAGTCTCATTAACAACTGAGAATGGTGTGATATATATGAACAAAACTGTCTGTGACTACAAACCCATATTCAACGAAGCTGTAATCCCCTTAGATATTGTGTTACTGTTTCAAATGCAGTATTTGTTGCACTGATCTCATAGATGTTATTATATGAAAATAGAATCACGCAAAACAACAAAAAAAATCAGACTAACAAAGAATCATGCAAGTATCCTCTAGTGCTATATTTGTTGTACTTCAAACACAGGCTTTGCTGTTCTGAATCTATGATGTAAGACATGGCCACTTTTCAAACAGAAACTCTTTTGTTCAGAAACTGATACATACAAGCACTGCTGTTTCTTAAAAAGTTCAAGCAATAACAACTTCCTTTAGTAAAATATTAATAAATGATACCAGAACACTGTTACACCCAGTCAGTACATATGAACAAATTCTTTGCATGTGTAAACTTGGTAAGTTAGTACATATACTACATTCCCATCTTTTTACAGTTTGTGCTTTGGCAAGAAAATCACATGAACAAGAGAGTAGCTGGTTCCTTAATGTTTTAGATTACTTTTCAAAAGAAGATGAGAATGAGATGGTGTTGGTATTATTGTCTCTGAACCATTGCCTTTGTACTGTAGCTATATATTATAGTCTTACTGTGAATAATATCTATTTTGCCACTCTGCTGTAGAACTGCAAAACATGGGTCCTTATACCTTGTAGCTGCTTCGAAAAATTCCCCTACAGATGTGGTCAAAAAATAATGCTTTAATGCTTAATGGTAAAAGAAATAAGTGACAGTGACCTGAGAGGTGCTATATCCTGTCTTCAGATCTTATTCTATCACAGTCTGATGGTCAAACATGTTTAAATGGTTTCACATTTAAGGCTCACTTTGTATATTAATTTTCTCTGTTGAATGAACACTGGAATTTCTTGGTTGGATATTAGCTCAAGAGTAAGAAGGAAAGTTAAAAAGAAAATGCCACACACATTTCATAAAGAAAATGATGCGGCTCTGCTTGACAGGGACACAGGATCATAATTTTCTTGGGTAGCAAAAGCCAGAGTACAGTTTGGCTAGGCTTATATAGGCCCTAGGGCCAATAGCCTAGTACCTGCCTATGAACCTATGATAAAGTAACATTCCGTGAATATTTTTGAATATTCTGTAGAATACTGAGCAATGTTTGAAAGCTGATATTACATTATGAATAGTTTTTCTTTCATGTAGATATGTATAATCATTAGTTTATTAATTTATTCATTCAGTTTATTTATTTGCTTCTCTTAACCAGTATAGTCAAACTGGGATGCTTGTTCCCTTTTCAGGAGAGTTATGTGGAGAAAAACTCCAAAATGCAAAGAAAAAGAGAAAGCATTACATTGCATGATTGTGGTACAGCAGAATAGATCCTTCAATATTATAAATTCCCACACTATGTTTCTAAGTAGAATCAAAATACACCCTATATGTACAGTGCCCCAATGTGTGCTCCATAGTTTTTAACATAAAAATTGTATATGTGGTTGGAGATTTGATACATCAGACCGAATACTAGTAAGGAGCTGTGAAATGTGTTACCTCAAGGTTCATAGGCACACCATTAACCATCATAATGTAGTATCATATTTTTCAGCAGGGGAATAGAACTAGCAACTGAATTGCCTCTTTCTCAAAATTTGGAAAAGGAAAGTTGGCTTAAAATTGACTATTGTGTGGGCTTAGCTGCAAAGGTGTTTTTCTCCCTTGTAGGAGGAGCAGCTACCCTAAAGGAGTAGTGCCAGGTTTGTAGGGGGCACAACCTCCTGCATGATCAGAAAAAAATGACTTTGTTAAAAACCTTTCCTGAATGAATGTTTGGCCAAATCTTTTGAATGTGGAATTTGACTGCATGTCCTAGACACACAGTATTTATTTACAGAGAAGGGTATTTTTATGTACTCATTTTAGTAGCATTTCAACAATTTAAAAAGAAAATAACAGTACTTTTTTGCTGCTATTAAACATATTTTATTTATGAAAATGCTATCCCATTTTATACTACACCCATTTCCATAGAGCTCGATTATAGCAACATTCATCTTGTTACTACAGTGGTATCACTTTCAAAATCATAACATAATACTTTGTTTCCCAGGCATATTTCTAAACATTTTGTTGTATGTATTATGCAGAGAAATATATAACAATTATACATAACTTCCTTTTTCTTGCTTTAGTGCTCTTTTTTCCCAGGATGATAGCCACGTGTATCATTTAACCAATCACATTTCTTTACAACCACCCCAGTCTCAGTTTCTTTAATTATCATTATATGCTTCACATGCTTTATGCCAAGTTACACCATTTCTCACATCCACTATACCACATGAAAACACATGCATATGTTTCTTGCAATAATGTTAAATTAGGTCAGTCACATGTTTTTAAGGTGCTTTCAATTTATTAACTGTTGTCCTCAGTTCAGAATTGTCAGGAAATAATTATTTTCTTCTCTGCCTCTCAGTACTTTACTCATTTCAGAACTTTAGAAATTTCTCAGCTTAGGCTGACAATAAAGTATATACTTAGTCACGTCAAACCATCTCTATATAGAACTGATAATATTAGCAAAAGAAAACATCATGTACAGAAATGCTTCTAATTTGTTCGCATTATCATTATTTGGAAGTTGACAGCTGTAAGAACTATCCCTTGCTTTTCTGGTACTGTTTGTCACTTACAATAAAGAAACCACCTTGGTTTTGTTGGTAGAGTAAAGAAATATTAAATTTGTGCTGCTTGTCTGTGCAGCATGGGAACTTGCATACACATGTAACCTGAATAAGCTGCTGGCTTCTTAAGTGGGTGGTTAGCCATACACAGTAATTACAAAACATCCAAAATGACTTAGTGTTCTCTCTATCAATTTGCTGCCAGCAACCGTTATATAATAATTGCTTTAAGATACACAAAAATAATCACAGTCTTACTGAAATGCAGTATCAAATTTTATTAAAACCAATTAAATAAGCTGTGATTTGCACAAGCACTGACAACTTTAATGGAATTCCATTAACCAAGTTTGCCTAGTTTTACGTACATATAATTTCAGGTCGTAATGAATATTTTAGTTTGATGAAAGTATATAAAAAGTATTAAATGATCTTCCAACTCTGTTTTTCTTCCCCACCCCTCCATATGTCTCAGCATCTTTGCTTAAGAATTCTGGGCAAAACCAAATATAATGAGGTAGCAAAAGGCTCAAAATCAAAGACAGTTTTTAAATATTACTCTAGCTTTTGCATCAATATGCATTTTCTGAATAATAATCAGATATGAAATTTTGATGTCTGGCATGTTTGATTGATTGTAATCATCAGAGATTTACAAGAAAATAAAAAAAGTTATAGAGTTTGTTTGTGTCTTTCGGCTTTTCCCGGTTAGGGGTCGCCACAGCGGAACTCCGGTCCGCTGATTATTGGTTGTGGATTTTTACGTACCGGGTTACCAGCCCTGACGCACAACCTTCAACGAAGGCATGCCCCATTCACGTATGCCTCCACTTCAAAAATACCTTGCAAAATCAGGGGCAACTGAGCCACATGCTCCTTTCATAAATGCTCAGGTTCTTACATAGAAACCAACAATGTGAGTTCCAGAATTCTCAGGTTTCAAATCTTTTGACAATCTGTAGAATATCTGATTGTAGTATAGGTAGGGGGTGCACTATGAAAAGACACCTGGCAGAGATTGGGCCACATAGCTTGTGGTAGCAGAGTACAGTGTTTCTGGTTTAGCACCCCATACGGTTTCAACAAAACAACATTGATTTCAATCATGCCAGTTTAATAGTACCACTGCACACTTAACTTTCAAATCATGCAGTCTTAAGAAAGCATTAAGATTTTACACCTTTCTCAGCAATTGAACAAACTAGTATGGGTTATTTATCTCATGGTGGCCTTATCTGAACTGCATAAGTGGACACACACACACACACATACACACACACACACACACACACACACACACACACACACACACACACACACACACACACACACACACACACACAAACACAAGGCAGACACACACGTACTCACTCACTAATTTGTAAATTTGCTGATAATAACAGTGTGGACTGTTAGCTTTTGCATCACTGAAACACACACCTTCAGTTGTTGACATAGCATCATTCTAATGCCATCATGAAAATGAAAGCAATGATTCAGTGCAGGGCAAATGATAACTTTATAAAGGGACCTTTGATTCAGTTGGATTTGTTTGGTTAACAAAACTAATCAATCCATTGGTCAGTGCTATCTAGAGCAAGAGATAGCTATGTTCTGATATTTTTGTCCAGTCTGTATCTTCTCTGCAGTTTAAAACAGATTAACAGTCTCATGTAATGTGTGGTTTTCAGAAAAAAATGATGTGTAAAGGTAAAATCTCATACACTCAGGGCAGGCAGCCAGAATCAGTTATGGTTGCCGCAATCAACAGATAAACTGTAGTTTAACGGACAAGGTCATTTAACCTGGATTCAGTAACCTAGAACAAAATAAAGGGGAAAATAACCTTCTACATGAAGATGTTCTTAGTATCAAATATATGAAAGAATGTAAGAATGTGACACATTGAGTCAATTCTAAAATATAATATTCCCTCCTCCCTGTTACGTAGTGTTTAACTGGTACATAGGCAGAAAAGAGCATATGCAGGCTACCTAAACAAGTAGAAACAATATGGAAACTGTACAGTTTAATAAAAAATAAATATAAAATATAGGAAAACAAAGAAACAAAAAAGATCAAAAAAGTCAGGGGGGAGAAGATACATACAATTTGTGAATGAGCTGGGAGAGAGAACAACAAAAACAGGAAGGAAGTTAAAATAGTTAAAAGGTGATGAGAAGCTGAGTTCTGTCAAATGGAGTAGGAAAGAGAAAGCAATTAAGGTGGAATTTCAGTACCAGTAAAAGGTGGTTTGCTACAGTTGTATATAGGTTATAGACAGTGGAGGATGCAGAAGATTGGCAAAGAAGAAAAAGGCAGAGGGCTGAAAGTGACACACCAGTGAATGTACACGCAAAAATGAGGTCTTTAGGTAGTACATGCAGAAAACACCGTCATAAATAAGCATATATAACATGAGCACTGTAAGAAGGTATGTGCAACACATCTCAGCTGTATATGTTATTGTCTGAATGCATTAATACAATGTCAGATTTTTCCAAAAATATTGCATTCTTTGTATCACCCTCATAAGTAACAGCAACTTTTTCTTCCTCCACCATCTGGTGCTTGAATTATTTGGAAATCAGCAGGGTAAAGCTTTCTTCAGAGACTAAGTTTAGCATTCTAAGTCTGGCATGTCATGATACACCAATAATATTTACAGATAATACAGTTTGAAGACCACAAATTATAAAGCCCCCATTAGAGTTCATAAGCATGGCGAGAGGTCAGAATATGTATTTTTTCAGAAGAAATCACTGAAGGAAAAATGGCAGAAAATAAGACAGCTTAAGTTCGATTAGCACCTTGGGCACCTGCTGATGCTGGCACAGGGTGGGGGGGATGACATGGCTAAATCAACTTGCCTTTTTTCAAGGGTAAGAGGATGGGGGCATGTACTAGGGCACAGTCACATGGTAGATTCCCTGGTGGAGACTGGAGATCTTGAATAGGTGCTGTCGCCAAAGTAGCAGGGCTATTTAACTGCATATGTACAAAGGCATATATGGACAATGCAACAGGCTATTGCACACTAACCCCATGGATGCTTTAAGCATTCACAGGAAATGCCAGAGCCTAAGGAAAAGAATCAATCCACCCCACCCCACCCACACACACACACACGCACACACACGCACACACACACACACACACACACACACACACACACACACACACACACACACACACACACACACGCACACACACACTTCCAAGTAGCTCAACTCCCACCCCATCTTAACTTATGAACCAGAGGGCTAGCAACCCCGAGTGAGCAAACCAGCTATTAGAGTAAAGCTCGATGGTCAGAGGGGGAACACAGCAAAAAAAAATCAGAAAACAATAACAAACTCTGTGTCTAGAGAAGAATTGGAAGTGCAAATAATGCCTATTTAGCTAAATACAAAAGAACGTTCTGAGCAGATGACAGTAGTATGAAAGGAAGAGAGCAGTTTATTTTATAGAAGGCTGCCACATCAAAGGTCGTGCCTGTTAAGGTGAAGCAGGTGAAATGGATAGACGTCTGGAAGATTTAATTAGTAATAATGATTACTGATACCTCTTTTTTGTGCTAACTTTCATTTTATTTTGTTTAAGGGAGGACAAATGCTAGGGAAATTAAGACATCCAAGCTAATATCCCAGACATTTGATTGACCAGGTTTGCTAATGACTACAGACTGGGCATTGTTATCTGTTCATCCACTGATACAAATCAGCTTCAATAAGGGCTGGAATATGCACATACATGGTGGATCAAAAATGGTCTCAAATTAAATTAAAAAACTGCAGCATAATACCTTTTGGCAAAAAAATTGCTCCCACCTTGTATATTATAATTGGTACTCCTTTTCAGTCAGTTGCATCAAGATCCAAAGTCATCCAATAGCTGTACGCTTCCCTTATCAGACTCATCATTGTATACAATGTCCCACTTGGTATATACAAATCCAGGCATATTGCTCAAATGCCCAAAGTTTTCTAATCAAGAAAATTAAAAGTTTTAAAACCTTCAGCTACCCTAGTAGATTAGCACAGCTCTCTTTATAGTCAGCCTACAGGTTGCTGACAGGTAACCTGTGTCTTGCTTTTTGAGCCAAAAAATAGTCAGTCCTATTTTGACCTTCAGTTTTTTTAAAACCAGAGGCACTACAAAATTATACACTAATGACTTAAATCTACACCAAGAAACAAACAAGACTCACTGAAGGAATAGGTGACTATTTCAACACATTCCTAGCCTGTGGAATGTTACCATCACTTTAAGTACTACTTTGGCTACCGTTAAGGCTAGTCATGATGAATGACTGGATGGACAGACACAAATTTACACCAGGTTTGTCATTTATAGCCCTGTTCAGTTTGAGAGGTGAGCTTTAACAAGAGCTTGAAAAGGATAACAATAAGTTTTAAGTTTGTAACTGTAAAGGTGTGTATGGCTAGGCCTGTTATAGTGCCTGTGATCACTTCCTAGTATGTTCCCATTCTTTGAAATGTTGTACATGGGAAGGAATGAATCAGAGATGTAGAGATGTCCAGGATACAGAAAGCAAAATAATCAATAAATTGGTTGGTACAGTAAAAGCTGTGGTATACCGTAAAGGAGGGACTTTTATAAGGCCAAAAATTGTAAGCTAAGCCCATAGATGGAGTGAACAGGTATAGCATACCTTAACTGTAGGCTTATACATTTGTTCTTTATAGTTCAAAATGGATTCCTAGAGTCACAAGTTGTTTGAGATCTGTATCTTATACCATGGTCTTTGAATCTGATTTATTTGTGAAGTGGCATGCCAAATTAAATAAATTCTGAACTACTGTACCAGTCTATGAACTGGAAAAATGATAGAAAAGTCCTTGAGCATTCCCAAGGTTCTTATCTGTCACTAGAAACATGTGTTCCAATGTTGTCTTCTCCTGTTGTCTTCAATCTGTAAGTTACTGGATCCGATTCAGATCAGATACCAGCTATATTCTTCAGACTTCCAACATACCAGACTCTGGCTCCCTTACCCACAATCCCCCACTCCTCAACTGACCCTTCAGATCTAGTTTGCTGCCATTACTGTTAGCAGCTCAGTCTGACCCAGCTTTGCTACATCCTTTATTGAATAGCTTTGTTGTAGAGTTTTTTATCTTTCCTACTTTCCCTTGCTCTAGTTAGTGTATGCAGTGTGGTGTGTTACTGTAAGTAGGTAGATATTTTCTACTGTGTGATTCCTTAAACCTCTTGTATTAGAGGCAACATGGGATATATGCAACTTATCCTTTAAGGACATCAGGTGTTTCAGCTAAATGGCAATTCTGATTGTCCACGACTTTAGATTTCTCTTTTTGTGTTTTTTAACCGCTTGGTTTTCTGTGTGACCTTTTTACTCATTGTTTTAGCAAGTAGGTAGATGGGTAGTTAGGTTAGCTTTGCTATTGTGCATGTTTATAGTGTATATTCAGCTTCCCACCTTTTTGCAAGTAGCTTTCTACCCTTTTTCTGTGTCATCATAGGTTCATAGATTCATAGGTGTTTACTAGGCTAACAACCACAAGGGCCTTTTTAAGCCTTATCTTGCATCCCAAATCTCTGACAAGTTCTGATACCCTTGGTAAGTGTAAGCATGGGGCTGGGAGATGAACCATTTACAGGTTACTTCTGTCCATTAGAGACATAGGTGCCAAACCAAAGATGAATTTCTGGTTTCCCATCCAATTGTCCAAGTTGCACTTGAATTGGGTTAGGGAGGAACTCTGCTTCACATGGATGGGGAGCCTTTTCCATAGATGGGGTAGTCTCTGGAATACATAGTTATCTCTCCAGCAGGTCCTATTTATATCACAGGCAAGATTTAAGTCTTTAGAATTGGAAATTCTGGTGCTGTTTGTTTTGTGGATATGCAGGTGGTTCATCAGATTGGGGTCTGACAATGCCCTGTATGCCAGGCATAGATCTCCCCTCAAAAGGCTGTAGGAGACAGAATACAGGGATAGGGCCTTAAGGCAGTCAGCAAAGGACATATTACTTATTCCCTGTATTCTTTTAGTGAGGAACCTCGGTGGACGTTCCAGTTGTTGGATATGCATGGTTAGGTACATACCAAAGGGAGCATTGTACTCAATGATAGGTCTGATGAATGTCGAATACAGTGGAACAATGACTTCCTTGGACTTAGATGCCATACCTTTGTTTATAAGTTGCACAACATAGAATGATTTCCTCACCACTGTAGAGACATGATGATCAAAGGCTAGATTACTATCTGTGTGTGTCCCTAAGTCCCTGACTACTGGGTCAACTCTAAGAGGCATGTTGTCAATATGATAGTTACCAGGGATGGATGACTTCCCTTAGAATAGGGTAGGTTTACTTTTTCTACTTGTTGCAGTGTGGTTAGCTAGGATAATCTTCTTTATTATGAATAGAGGTTTTAAAAAATGTGTCATCTGCAGGTATAAGTTGCCTTCTGAGAACACAGGCGATAAGTGGGAATTTTGTTTGGGGTTTGCCTATCTGGACTCCTCCTGTTTGATTTGTGAGGGATTTGGGTCCAGGGCAATCAATGAACAGTGAGCAAAGTTGGTCCTGACCTTCTTCCTGCTGGTCTTTATTACTCTTCTTCTACTTCATTGGCTCTAAAACTCAGGTCCAGCAAGTATCATCTGCCTTGAGACTACAACTTCCAAGGAGGAATGGGAAAGGTCCTTTTCAGCTTTTGTTCCAGGTCCATCTTCTTCGGACACACCAAACCCAAAGGTCTCATAACTTCTGAGTGCCCTGGCTGCCTCAGGGCTGGTTGCAACCCATCAGAGCTGATCACCCTCAGTGCTGGCTACTAGCAAGGCTCCAGCTCCAAGTCGTCCTAGCTCCTTGTTGGTTAAAGGGGCTCCTTTGGGTCTGGTAGATTACCCCTTCTACCAACACTTCCCAGAGCTGTCACCAGGCTTCTCGTCTTCCAAATCCTGGTTCCAGGTCTGTCCGGCTTGGATCCAGCAGACTGGTTCCTTGTCATTTAAGCAACCCTTCAAGTTCCTGATGGTCACTTCTTCCAATTGGTCAAGGTCAGTGGGCAGTATCAAAGCTTCTGACTTGGAGCAGCTGATAAGATCCTTTCTGCTGACTTAGGTGCAATTTTATTTTATCTCTTCTCTGGGACTGGGTCCTGGAACCTCAGCTCCATCTCTCTGGTTTCCTTACTTGGCCCTTTGGAACTGATGTCAATGGGCCCAGCTGCATTCCCACCCTCAGTGTCAGACCCAAAGGCTTGGCCATCTACAGCTCCAGCTCCTTCCTTGGTCTTGTCAACTCTGACTATTTTGGGGCTGACCAGACATCAGACCCATGGAGTCAAGGCTGCTGTTTATGGATTGGCGTTGATGGTCCCTGCTTTGGATTAGTCCCTCCTGTTCATAGCCTTTGCATTTGACAGCTCAACATTGGAATGAGGTGTAGCTCCCCCGAACTCAGGTGCATCTCTAGTATCATTTAGTACTGGTATCCTTGGTTCCTAGAGGTTAGCGTCCACTTCTGCCTTTGACTTCATGAAGACTATGTCCTCCACTAAAGAGAGAGGTCAGATTTCTCAAGCTGATGTTCCATCCCCTTTCTTGTCTGGACCTGTGACCAGTCATCAGTCTGCTCCTGAACAGCATATGCTGGTTGTTCTCCAATCTGCTCCCATGGTGAATGTTTCTGTCTCTTCCCCTCTCCTTCTGCATCACCAGAGAGGGAGGTTTCAGGTTAGAGGCAGAGTAAGAGAAAGCACCTCAACTTCCCAGAGGAGTCTGTCACAAAGAATATTGACCACGAGAAAGGATAGGGGTCCCCTAAGTTTTCACTGGATAATGCATTTTTTGACAATCTCTTGGAGCTTCTTCATCAACAAGGAGGCTGGACCAACGAAGCCCCCTCCCAGGAGTAGTTAGTATTTTTGGTGGCCTTCATCATGAGCCCATACACACCTTGGGTGGTTCCCCCTCCAGATCTGCTTATAGACTTAGTGTCTTGGAAGACATGGAAGGAACCCAATATGATGGAGCCCATTTCCAAGAAGCCGGATAAAATTCTTGCTCCCCCAAGGACTGACCACACTGAATTAAGGGTCTGACTGTGGATGCAATTGTGACAGTGGCAGCCACCAAAAAGGAAAATTCTGAGGAGAGCTCCCCAATCAATCCCCCAAATAGAGAATCTCAGGCTTTGGACCATTTAAGGAAGTGCTCATATGCCTCAGCCACATTCCCTTTGAGGGCACTTAATTATTTATACTCGACTAGAATTCAACATGATCTGGTGTATGAAGTGTCGAGGAATGTTAAGACACAGCAGTATTTGGAGATTCAAAAGACACTGGAGACTCATTTGTATAGCCTGCTGTTGATCACCAACATTTCCATGAGGCTTCCTTCCAATGCAGCTGAAGGAGCACCCCAACTGGCTGGCTCTGGCATCAACATGCATCACTACACTTGGATGCAATTATGTAACTTTGTGGATTGCTTCAAGGAATCCTTAATTAAGGCCTCATTTTATGGCTCCTCCTTTTTGGGGGCCAAAAATTAAGAATACTCTAGAAGAGACCAAGAAGAGATGCTGTCTGCCAAATAAGTACATTATGCTGGGTCTATATCATGACATCGAATGATAAAAAGAGTGTACGCTCTTTTTTCGAACACTAAAAACCAAAAGCAGTAAATGTCAAACACACGGAACAGCGATTTTTTTCTCAGGGAAAAAAAATTGCTGCTCCGCAAAACAAAAAAAAAAATCCAAACACAAAATAAAGTGCCCCCCACCCTACTTAAATATACCACCTCTGAGATTGCACCACAGTGGAGGAAATGCCAAAGTCCCAAAAACAGCCCAGCAATTTTTTTCCCTGGGGAAAAAAAAAATCACTGTTTCGTGTGTTCGGCATTCAGTGCTTTTGACTTTTAGTGCTCGATAAAAGAGCATTCACTCTTTTTATCATTCAACGTCGTAATATAAATCCCATTTTGCTGCCTCTAGGTGAACGTTTTTAAGGAATAAGAAGGGTACAAACATCTCTTTTTTAGAAAGTTGCAACAGTCTTGCAACAGTCTTCCCAAGATACTTTTTTCAGAGGGTTCCTCCTGAAGCCAGGGAACCACATTGTACACCACCAGCAGGGCAAGGGCGGTCCACATAATCAGCGCTTCTGTGGAGCCATCTCCAGTGGACCCTTTCAGCAGTCCTGAAGTGTTGCTTGACTGTCCTGCTCGGGAGACAGTTGAGGGTCATTTGGCTCTTCGCCCAGAAGCTTGGGAGGTTATCACCTCAGAAGAGTGGGTGTTAAGAATTATATACAGAGGCTATACTATTCCCTTTTTAGAAATGCCAAGATTCTGTTACAGATGTCTCCCAGATGTTCCACCCTGTTAGAGGCTTGCAGGCAGCATTAGAGATTCAGAAGCTGCTGGAAAACTGAGTCATCCAAGAGATCTACTCAAGGTTCTTTTTGTTACCAAAGAAGAGCAAGGACCTCAGGTCTTTTCTGGATTTAAGCAAGTTGAATCCCTTCATGACACAAACCAAGTTTCAGTCATGGTACAGTCCATTCTACTTCTGCTGGGGAAGGACAATTGGATGTGCTTGATAGACCTCAAGAACACCTACCATCATATAAAGATAGAGAGGCACTCCAGGAGGTTTCTGCACTTCTGGATGGGAGCCAATCACCACCAATTCAGGGCCCTGCCATTCAGTCTCACAACTGCCCCCAGGTGTTCACCAAATGTATGCCAGTGGTCAAGCCTGACTCTGGCTGCAGGATTACTGGGTCTTCCCATACCAGAATGATTGGCTCCTTACCACCTCCTCAACAGCATTACTTGTCATGTCCAGGGACACCTTACTCCATTTAAATGATTACTTAGGCATTATTGTCAATGGTCAATTACCCAAAGTCAAGTCTACAACCCCTTTCAAACATTAGAATTCATAGGTTGCCACTTGGATACTATCAGTCAAATTGTCAGGTTCTCAAGTTCCAGAGTGATCAGCCTTCAATCTCAGGCAGTATCAGTTTTTGTGCTTTTGAAGCCCCCAGGTCATGCAGTCTAAGAACTCCTAGGCTACATAGCAGCTTCAATAGGTTAGTCCCTCTAGCCATGTATAATATGAGATCTCTACAATGGACCCAGGCATTACACACTTCCTGGGGAAGTCCAACATTCTGACCAACAGCCTGAGCAGAATCATTCAGCCTCCTCATGAGTGGACTCTAAATGCAGGAGTTCCAGCTTGTATTTTCTTGTGCTGGGGCACTCTATGTTGCAACCCATCTGCCACACCATCCAGCACCAAGTGCAGCAGCTATTATGCCTTATACCCTCCTCTGGGACAGTCACCCAGCAACACTCTGCCATTTGCATGGCTCCCAGGGCTCCTATATTCTTATCCCCTGGCTCCTCTGATTTTCAGATTTCTCCAGAAGGTAGCCTGTTACAGAGCTACAGTAATCCTCATAGCACCCTTCTGGCATCATCAGATGTGGTTTCCCTTCCTATGGCCTCTTCTGTGGCAGCCTCTTGGGTTCTAGATCCCATTTTGGATCTCATTTCTCATCCAGTGGGTCTGGATCTACTCAATCTATAGTCCCTCAGGCTAACCACTCGGTTCTCCACGTCTGCTGATAACCAGAAACACTAAGCTTTCTGATGCCAGAGTACATATCTTGTCCTCATCTCAAAAGTATTTGCCAGGAAGGTGTATTACAGTAAGTGGAAATGTTTTGCATTGTGGGTGGAGTCTAAATGGCCTAATCCTTTTTCCACCCCTTTAGAGTCCATTTTAGATTTTCTCGCTGAGTTGTTTTATTCAGGCTCTATTTTTCTACAATTAAGGTACAGTTGACAGCTATTTAAGCAAGTTGAATCCCTTCATGAAACAAACCAAGTTTCATGTCAGCAGGGATAATGTTCCTCTGGCTGCTCTCAAGATTTCCAAGGCTTTTCTCAAAGGTACTTTTTTGTTGAGTCCCCCAGTTTGGATTCCAGTCCCTCCCTAGGATTTACCTTTTGTGTTGCAGTTCCTTGCAGGACCTCCTTCTGAGCCTTCAGCTATGCCAGACTTGAAGTTGTTTTCTTGGAAGACCTTAGCTTTGGTGGCTGTTACTTCAGCAAGGAGAGTTTTGGAGTTACAAGCTCCTGATTCCTTTCTTCCTTATTTGTTTTTCCACAAAGGTAGGGTTTCTTTCCTTATGAATCCCTCTTTTTTGCCTAAAATGGCTTTAGCGAATAATCTCAACTCCTCCATTCACCTTCAATTGTTTTTTTCCAGTTTCTCCAACAATGGTGAATATCTTCTCGTTGTTTGGATCTGCTTAGGCAATTAAGATTTTATTTGGACCAGACCAAAGCCTTTAAAAAAATCCAGTAAACTATTTGTTTCCTTTTCAAGATCTAGGTTCGTCACACCTGTGCCAAAAGTGACTTTATCCTAGTGGCTGTCAGACTGTACCTCTTTTGCATATACCTTGAGAGGCAAGACCCTGCCAAACAAACGTAAGGATCATTCTACCAGACCATTGACTACTTCTGTGACTTTATTTTGCAGAGTATCCTTGAATAAAGTTTGTGCAGCAGCTCCTTGGATGTTCCACATACCTTTGTTTTTCATTACAAGTTGGATATTCAGTCAAGATCCAGGACTTCCTTTGGCTCCACCATGTTAAAGAATATCCTTCCTTAGTTTCTCCCATGGACTTTTACATGTCTGATGACTCAGAGGTTGAAGCTAGACAGAGAAGACAATAAAGTTATGCAATTATCGTAAAGATAGATCCATGTTGTCTGTCTCTGTCTAGTTAAAATTCCCTCTCCTGCCTCCACTTTGGTTATTTATGACAATCTTCCTTATGTGAGATAACCAGGCAATGGAGGTCATCTCTCCTTATTGTTGGGGTCCCTTGTCCTCCATTTTTGGGGAGCTTTGTAGCTTACAGCTTGTTTTGAATGGGGCAAACTCAATCTGAAGGGTCAGTTGAGGAGCGGGGATTGTGGGTAAGGGTGGCAGATCCTGGTAAGTTAGAAGTCCGAAGAATTTGGCCAGTGACAGATCTGAGTTGGATCTGATAATCCATAGGTTGAACCAGATGGAGACAGGCAACACAGATCTATCATTATGGTAAGTACACAAATTTTGTATATACCTACGGAAGTTTCACTCAAGAAATCCCTGCTCATACCTATTTGTGAGTATAGATCATGAAAATCCTAACTGCATCTCCCATTTGCTTATAGTCTTCCTTATTTTTTTTTAAGTTTTAAAGTGTCTTAATCAGCAGCATAGTGCAACTTAGTGAGTCTGTAAACTAAAATAGTATCTCACTCAAAATTTGGTTAAACCTCTATACTTAAACATAGTTTTGAATTAATCTAAAGCACTCCATGATTTAGGTTATGCCCGCATTTTTAAACAAGTAACATGGAGTTACTTAAGAAAGATGTGCTAGTATTATATGAACTTTTCTTTGCTGACTTTGCAGCCAGTGGTTTGGATTCCAGTAACACAATCTGTGAAAAATGTAAGCAAATACTCAGTTTAACGGCTAACTTATCAACAGTAAGCTAACTTGGCAACAGTAAGCAACAAGACACCATACTAGAACCTATGCAGATATCTTGTCTGACTCCTTAGTAAATGCATCAATACACTTCAGATGGATCTTGTATTTATAAAACTAATTTTGTAACCTAACCTCCGCAAAATAAAATGTGTAACTGAGTAAAAACACCAAAGCATCTTTCTCCATCGAGGACAGCACATCTGTAAAACAGACAGATTTTTGGTAAAGTTGGCAATATCTTGCTTATAAGTAACTCAGTTCATAAACTGCTTCTACACTTACAAGATAAGCAATAAGAGGGTCACTGTTACTTGCTTTCCTGGAGATATAACAAAAATGCAACAGTATGGCTTGAAACATTGTATAATTGGCAATGTGGTTATGTATTTGCCATTCTCAATATCAGTGCTGAATTACAGTCAATACCCTATTCATGATGCAGCATGACATGGTGAGGCTTGTCACGTTAATCAGCAGCATAAGAATGAACTGTGTGTTAAGTGAGTCTACCTTTATCAAATATGGTACCAAACTTTAGGAACAGCATTTCAGATTTTGTATCATAACAGCATTATTGGTACCACACTTAGAGGATCCAGTGTGGATCTGTTAAGTGAGACATGTGATCAATCCTCATGCTTTTCATATGGTGGGCTACATCTCTACCACCCAAGAAGTTTCACTTCTGAATATAAATTTTTGGTCACCCACCCATAGTATCTTACTTGAACAAAAAACACAATTGGCTACTGACATATATAACATGCTGTGATGAAAGAAGGTACTGCCAGCACAGCTAGCTGGAATTTTGTAAATAACTATATGTCATTTGTGATTAGCAAACTGATTTATGCAAGATGCTGGTGTTACAAATGTATTAGAACTGTATGTCATGTATATCAAACTGATTTGTACAAATGTTTGTGTTGAAAAGCTATTTGTAAAGTACTTGTGTTGAAAATGTATCCACAATGTGCCCTACTGGAGAGAAGAGAAATGTACATGCACTGTTGTAATTGTTTAAATGTATATGTTTTAACAGAGGAAACTGGCAGACAGGAGGTTAACCTCAGTCCAGTAAACTTTAAAATATATCTAAAATTAAATCACTTTACGGGCAAGGCCATAAAGATGCTATCTCACAGGTTTCAATGCAGCCAGAGACGCAAAGTATGTACTAGGAAGCTTTCTGTATTGTCTTTGGGGTGAACTAATTACTACTCTGGAAGTGTGGAGGCATGCAATTGTTTTATGACTTCCAGCACCTGCCACAGATCTGAGCAAAAATGTGTATTTTTACAGGTAGGTGCTAAGTCCTCCCAGCTTCCAGCAATGGGGCTTTGCATGGGAACTAGAAGCCAGATGACCAGAAGTGATGCCATTCTGTAAGCTATCCTAGAGGTAATGTGCATCAGGGCTGGTAACTCGGCATGTAAAAATCCACTACCAAACATTAGCAAACCGGAGTTCCGCTGTGGTGACCCCTAACCGGGATAAGCTGAAAGACACAACAACATTTTGAGAAGTCTGTTAGTGAGACAGAGGATTCTGTATTCTGTCTTGGTCCAGACAACAAGAAGGACCATTCACTATATCATCTGCCTTGCTCTATTAAGAAAGTAGGGAATTGTGATTCCCTTAGATTCAGTCAGAAATATAGTGAAGCTTAGTTTAGATATTGTTTTTCTTTATTTGTCTGAGCCTGTCCTTCAATCTTATTTTAAATATTTCCTGTGATTTTGAACTCTGATGTCAATGTGAATGTATATTTAGTATTGTCTTGTTATTTTATTATTTATTATTAAATATATTTAAACCTTTCATTGTGGCTGATCTTTGTGCCGCGGTGGTGCAGTGGTTAGCGTTGTCGCCTCACAGCAAGAGGTTCTCCAGTTCGATTCTCGACTGGAGTGCCTTCTGTGTGGAGTCTGCATGTCCTTCCTGCAGTGGAGTTACTTTAAAGACATGCAGGTGGGTGCATGTGTGAATAGACATGCCTTCTTTGAAGGTTGGGCATCGGGCTGGCAACTCGGCACCATAAAATCCACTGCCAATCATTAGTAGACCGGAGTTCCACAGTGGTGACCGCGAAAAGCAGAAAGACTTTTTTATTGTGGCTGATCTTTGTAGAGAAATCTAAGTTTTGAGAGTACTTGCATGTTTATTTGATGGCCTTGTGTGGGCCACTCCTAATAGCCTTGCTCTTAGTCAAACTACCATTGCATTAATATTACTTTTATTCAGTAAAATTGGACACCCTTTGTTAAGGGCCTTAAAGTAGCTGGTGAGGGGTTCTGGTGGAATTGATAACTACATTATAGTCCGGGCAAGAAGGGGCATAGCTAGTAAACCTGTGCCAGCCTTTCCTAGATGTGTGTTTGTGTGTGTGTGTGTGTGTGTGTGTGTGTGTGTGTGTGTGTGTGTGTGTGTGTGTGTGTGTGTGTGTGTGTGTGTATTTGTGCAAATCAAATCTCAAAGAGTGTGTGTGTCAGCTACTTGGGCAGGGACACGAAGCACTAGCTAGACAGAGAGAGGCTAAAGACTCAACTCTATAGCTGTGCCAGTGGGGAGTCTTGTTGGGGATCTGGAGAAAGAGAGAGGAACCAGCTCCAGGCTATGTTCCCTGTGTGGTCCTAAGGGAAATTGTAGTTGATTGTACTTGATACAGAGAGCTACATCTGGAGATACTCCCTGGGATTCAGCAAACTTCTGTGCAATAATAGCTTATTCTTGCATGGAAGGGATCATTCCCGTGCAGCACGGCAGTATGCCATACATATTCATGAAGGTGTGCTGCCATGGTGTAAAATGGACACAGTTCTGTGTACAAGTGCAGGTGGTGTGTCTGAGAGCAGTGCTCTCACAATGCACACACCCCCTGCACACCAGAATTGCCATACGGCAATTTAAATCGAGCAAGAAAACCCGTAACACACCCAACACGTCAGAGTAAAAAATATGGACAAAACCATAAGAGACAACCATCCCTACAAAGCCAGAAAGTGGATAGAATAACAGGTTTAGCATAAGCATGATTATACGGCAGGGTACGAAGCACATAGGGCACATCTCCCAACCCATCAGAGTAAGGAACCTGGACAAAGCCATAAGGGACAATTGTCCCTACAAAGCCATAAAGTTGATAGAATAACAGGTCGAGCATTAGCATGGATATTCTGAAGGGTACATAGTAAAAAAGAATGAATAAATATTTTTTTTCACATATGCAATAAAGTTTAAGCGTAGCTGCACGGGTGTGCCCGTTGCTTAGCTACGCTTGGCCCCAGCTGAAATGGCACGATAAGTTAAAAAGCAATAGACATCCCACATAAGCAGACGTGAAATAGTGTAGCAGTTAGAGTGTGCACCTTGCATATAGGCATGCATGTCTTGTGCCTCAACAAAGCCATTTTCATTTTGCATGTATAAACATTACAATTTTAATTTATTTGTATATTTAGATGAGAAGTAACTTATTTTTCTCAACCAGAGTAGTATATTAGGCCCAGATGTGAGGTATCAGTGCAATAAAGTAGTGAAAAGCCCATATAAACACAAGTGCCCCATGCAGTATAGTCACACAAGAATAAATTAATTACAGTACTTTGGGGGATGTCAGTGAAGGTAAATAAATCTATGTTATGTAATGAATGGTGAATTAATTCCATACAGGTGGTGGTCCAATATAATAAAACATAAGCAATGCTAAGCATTGCGCAGCTATGCTGACCGGGTGTAAGCAATGTGTATATATGAATACTAAGCAATGAATAGCCCAGATAAGTAGATTTATCCATTGGTAAGCAATGCTGAACCTGCCCTTTTAAGCACTGCCAACCTTAGCTAAGCAGGTTTGCCCATAGCTTAGCTTAGCTCAGCATTTTCAAAACCATCCAATCATGGCAAAGGGTGGGAAATGGCTATATTTAAACCCCACAAGTGGGAATACAGCACATAACTGGTTGTAGCTCTCCACTGTAGACAGTATGGCAGGTGTTGGAGAGGGCATGCACTTTCAGGCACAGAGATGGGGCATACAGGACTCCAAGGTCATGGTAGGACTCCTGGTAAAAAAAACATGATGTGAGACTGCTGCGGGACCAGTACCATGGCTCCCAATATGAAGCGGAAGCCTGGGAAAGTCTCACCCGTGATCTCACCAGTGCCGCTATTATCCCTCGGACTGATGAGCAGGTCCAGCACCATTATGCCGACTTGAAATGGAGGAAGAGGGAGGTCTTGGAACAGTAGGTCCAAGAAGCAAGAGAGAGGGGAGATGTCCCAGCAGTGTGTAAGTATTCATAGCAATAACTGTTTACCAAAGTCCCGCCTGTGTATGTGATGGATAGGTATGCATAAATGTTTCTCTATTTTCATTACAGCTCCAGCTGAGCGGGCTGTTTCCCAGGAAGGCAATGCCAGTAGGTTGCAAATGCTGCATCACGAGGCTGGTGAGTAACAATCCTGCATGTAGTAGTCATACCAAATAAATATAAAGGAGTAAAATGTCACCTGACAGTATAAAAAATGTGTATGGTTTCTACTGAATAAACCAGACAATATGACAGTAATAGTCTCATATAGGTCATATTTAAATAAAAGTGTAACTGCCTGGCAATAAAGTTCTAAATCCTGGCCTGGTTGTGTTTACTCTGGTATTGTATGGCCTGACATGCTGCATTCACCAAGATCAGATATCTGAAGAGTAATGTTGTGTTAACCACTCTTTTCCACACTATGCTACATAAAAATATGTCTAGAATGTCTGTATAAGAATGTTGTAATTAAAAGGTCAGATTGTACAACCAAGAGAGACTTAGAAAGAAAACATTGAAAGAAGAAATAGTAGTTTCTCAGTAGCTCACTTGGGTGATATACAAATTGTTGTATTTTTAGCAGATGCAGCCATGGTTTGAATCCCGGGAGTGGTAGTAAGCTGTATGCATAATTTTAACCAAGATTTTGGGAATATGTGTAGAAACAGTCAGGTAGTGTTAACAAACATTCTCCTCACAGGTCTTCCAGGTAAGAGAACTGTAACAGCCTGGCAATAAAGGTCTAATTCCTGGACTGGTTGTGTTTGCTCTGGTATTGTATGGCCTATCATGTTGCTCTCACCAAGAGCTGATATCTGAATAGTAATGTTGTGTTAACCACTGTTCCCCACACTGTGCTACATAAAAAAATATGTCTAGGAATGTATGTATAAGAATGTTGTAATTACAAGGTCTGATTGTACAACCAAGAGAGGCTTAGACAGAAAACACTAAAGGAAGAGACAGCAGTTTCTCAATAGCTCACTCTGATGAAACCCAAATTGTTGTATTGTTAGCAGACACAGCCATGGTTCAAATCCCAGGAGAGGTAGTAAGCTGTATGCATAAGTTTAACTAGGATTTTGGAAATATGTGTAGAAACAGTCAGGTAGTGTTAACAAGCATTCCCCCCAGATGTCTTCCAGGTAAGAGAAGTAGAAAGTAGCTATAAGATTGTTAAATTATACACTGTGTACAAACATACCACTGGTCAAACCAAGGCCATAGGGTATTGTAATAATACCTTTAGAGTAATGATTAGAGCAATGATCATTAAAGTTGTGAGTACTGCAAAGATATACGAGTTGTTAATTGACATCTCTCTCTCTCTCCCCACCACCATATCTGCAACAATAATCTAAGCACACAAATCAATGGGTATGTTTTACACCAAACCTACTGTTGGGACATATGTCCTATTGCTCAACAAATATTGAAATTGTTTCTATTAATGTTCCATGTTGAAATACTATCATTGGTGGCCTGTTGTTATCAATGTAACCTGCATGCCTTTGTAATGGCCACTGTGGCGCCATATATGCATGTGTTCTGTTTTCTGTGCAACTGTTCCAAATCTGTTGTTTTGGGTTAATGGGAATATCCATACATGCTGTTATAACTAATCCTGGATTGTGTTGACTATTACTAACCCACATATGTTCTAAAACTGCAACACCATAGCACATTTGGGAAGGCCGGTCCCAGCGGACCCACCTCTTCCACCTCATCTGGCTATGGCACCAGGCCCCAGTATGTCTGGGACCCACCCCACTTCTTCATCTGCTGGTACTGCACCACCTTTGGGTGGAACCACCTCAGGGGATGTGGCTTATCCCCCCTTGGGAGTGGGAGCAGATAGGATACCGTCACCCAAAGCCAGGTCCAGGGTTTGGTGTATAGTGAGCTCCAAAAGGAGTTTGGAGATCTGCTATGCCAGCTTGAGGGCTGCGTGGAACAATTAGAGGGTCAGCCTGCCCCTCCTGCTCAGCCCTCAGCACAGCCACCTTTGGAGCCGTGAAGGTCCAGTTGTGACTGCTCATGGGTGAGGACCTCAGTACCACTGTTTCCATTTGGGGGCTCATGGGCTTCCAATTTCCAAACACCCCTCCCCGTCCAAGGTGTTTAACACACCACTTGTGTGATATACCACCCCTGTATGCTGTTTTTGTCTGTCTTGTCTATCTTCCTACCCAACCTACCTCCCCAAATATACCTACTTTTCTTACCCAACATCCCACTCTCACCTTAAAAAAAGGACAATCTGTTCCCAAAAAAATGTTTGTCCCATACATAGCTGTCCATTTCGCACACATGTCCACTGGACACATGTAATCTGGTCTAAGTGGCTTCACAACACATTATTGTTGCCCTCACCCCTCTCTCAGGGATTTGAGTGTCCAAGTATACCTCCATATTCAGTATATATGCACAGCTATTGCTGTAGAAGAAATGGACAGCTATGGATCTTCCCTACACCCGTCCTGCACATCCCTAGCTACTTTCCCTATTGTCTTTCTGTCTGCATGCCCCCTTTTTCACCACTTTCCTATCACCCCCTTTTTTCTTTTCTTTTAAAGAAATTAGCGCAGGGGTAAGCAGGAGTAAGCTCTTTTAAGCAGTAGTAAGCAGAATTAAGCCTTTTTGCATGGTGCTAAGCTATGCCTAGAAAGATAAAGCAATTTTAAGGCTAACTGTCTGTAAGCATATTTAACCGGATGTTAGCATTGCTTACTGCCACGCAAACCCATGCAAACCCGCTTACAACTGCTTAAAAGTGTCTTAATCACTCTGTATCCAACAGCCCTTCTTCTGCCCAGCAACAAAATAACCAGCCCTTGGAAGCCTTAAACTCAGGACTCTGCACACCATAGCGACAGCAAGTTACCACAAAGCCATCTGAGCTATAGCTACATCTGATGTTTTCTCAAACATATCATGCAGCACAGTCATTCAACAGTAGGGAAAATTTATTTTTATATATGTATGTATGTGTATGTATGTATGTATATAAATATATATATATATATATATATATATATATATATATATGTAGTCCTTGACCCAGGGCTTTGTAAACTATGGTCAAAGCAATGTACCATTATACCATCTGAGCCCTACAAAATAGTGATGACATCCCAAACATATCAGTTAGTACAGTAATTCAACAGCAGGGAAAGGAGTCTGTAGAATCAGTCAGGTAGTCTATATATACATGTATATATGTATGGAAATGCATATATGTAGACAAATATATACAATACACACACATATATGTATGTATATATATATATATATATATATATATATATATATATATATATATATATGTATACATAAATATACAGAAATATATGACTGCTATAAAGACATGCTGCTGCACACTGGAATTTTAAATCTGGAAACTCACTCACTGGAAGTATCCCTTAAAATGGGGAACAATGACATCTGTGCTGTAACAGAGACCTGGATAAAAGCAGCAGAAAGCGCCACTGCAGTACCAGCCTATAAGTAATTCCACAACTTTTGGCTGCAGAACATGGACTGAAGCTCCAAAGTTGGTGGTGTTTTCATATTCATAAAGGATGCACACACCTTCAGAGTGGTAGACCAACATTATGCATTAGAGATCCTGCAGACGTAGCTGACATTGGGTAAGACAGTGGTTCAGGTTGTAGCCTGTGATAGGTCCCCATACATTTCCCATGACTCACACTCCATGTCCATAAATACCCTGGAGAGTATTACTGTACAACCTAACACTCTCATACTGGTTGACTTCAACTTCCCCACCATTAAGTGGGAAAGCTGCTCATGTACCGATGCACATGCCCATCACATCGACCTGGTCCTTCCTAACATAGGTGACTATTGCTCTACACCAATAGTCAACACCTCACTTGTTATATCTGAACATAAAGTAATCACCTTTGGAAATCCACAGCCATCATACCCCCACT
>NC_056738.1:112429598-112469598 GCF_019279795.1 Protopterus annectens | reverse complement strand
CCCCCCCACATAAAATATGCTACAAGGCCATCTAAGAGCATTCTCTATACATCTACTTCTTGAACATATAGACTTCAACATGTTTCCCAGCCATCACCCTCAGTAGGAATTACAGCAGTAAATAATGATAGACCAGTCTACCTATCCACCTACTACTGTATGACATCTGGACAAAGCCTGACATAATTGGTGGACAGATGCCCAAATACACAGCCATACATGAAATATTGCTGTTATACATTGAGAAAGTTGCTGGTGTTACAGGGTTTGTTGTAAAATATATTTTCTGAAGGATATAAAGTCAGAAAAAAGGATATTACCATCTACACAATGCAATCACCAGAGTATGCTACTGATTTGCCAAGGAGAACACCTGTCTGGGGAAGAGCCCATACCTAACAGGCTAACCTGTGGCCATTATGTGGATGGCCCTACAGTTGGGAGCAATGCAGAGACAGAACTTTGTCAGACTGAAACCCGTGCAGAAGTAGCATGTACAGACAAACCCTGTAAAACTAGCAGTATTTCAAACATATAATAGCAATACTCACATTCTGCTCATAAGTCCTGAACCTTCCCAACCATTTAGTTGCTTGTCTCCACAAGTCTTGTTGTAAGAGATAGTAGCCCACACAACTCCAGGATGTCTTCCTCACAAGTAAGGGAAAGGGCCAACACCCACATGAAGAACTCACTTATCGGAGTGTGTTGCATTGACATTGGCTATTGGAAGAACTACACAGCTGCTCTGCAAGCAGTTAGCAAGTGGGGAACCCCAACAGATGTTCAGGCCGTCACTTGGTCATAAGCATCACCTACAAAAGCCATGCTGCAACCTATTCAAACCAGCTCTATCCCTGTAGTGCACAGGTAGAGAGAGAGAAATAAATGAGACATAAAGTGGAAAAGAGAAGAAAGAAAGAAAAAAGTAAGTGGAACATGTAAGCAAGTAATTGAATCTAGTACTTGGTCTGTAATAATGGGGAATATGGTTTGGAGGAATATATGTCCTAACAAGATATGCTGTACTAATGTCCAGCTAAACAGCTGCTATGGCCATTGCATCTGGCCCTCTCTGCAGTGGGAGATATCACAGACATACCTCTCAACTGTACAGATCCTCACAGAATGTTCAGATTTTACAATCATGTATTTTGTCTGCTCCTCCTGAAATCTGTACTTTACTGGCAAATAGCAGAGGATTGAAGTCATCAGGTAATAACAAACACTTTAAGACTCCACATACTTAAGAATACTCACTGTAATAATGCTAAATGTATCATTCTATGAACTTCCTATGTTTGTAGCAGGTATATTTAAAGTATGTCCCTATTTATCCCCTGTTCATTTTAGCCAATGTCCAGATGTGATGCTCTGAGAGGTTGTGAGTTGGGAACACAGCTCAGGAGCCTGACTCACCTGGGAAAGGACAGCTCATATATGACAACCGCAGAGGTGTCTATCAAACAGTTGTGACTGTGCCACTGCTAGGCCAGTTAGTGGGATGTTTTCCATATCCATGTTACCTGTGATTATGCGTATGACGCATTTGCCTTGAAAAGCTAAGACACCTATAGAGGGCATGTGCATAGCAGAATACTGTTGCAGATGTGTGTTGAACTGGATATGATATATTGACTTAATAACATTCAACTGTACAGTATTCTGCTGGACAGTAAGCACATTTGTGACTGATATTTGTAGTCACATACACATATACCTGTGTTATGTCAGCCAAACCATTGGCAGGTCTGTGAGCAATGGCATTGTAACATAATAGCCTACTTATGACTGTTGGACATCTTCCAGGTTATCACAGTGATGTCAAACCCTACTGTGTGATCAATGTATTAATGTATGGTGCATCTATATTAATACAGTATTAATACTGATGTCCCTTTTGATACCCATTTATGTGTGCCATTGTCCAGACGTACTGCTGTAACAGGTTGAGAAGTATGAATGAGCAGCAAAACTGTAAATACAGTGTGCCATACTTACATTCAATGGAAATGTATACCAGGTATCCCCTAAGCACATGTATGTATACATATGTTCAGCTGGAAGGCACAAAACTAATCATGTGTGTTTCAAGCAGTCAGGTGCATAGATTCTGCATGTTGCACATGTGTGTTATATCAGTGTCAGTGCATGCAACAGACATATATGTGTACAGCTACTGGTGGTTGCATTGCCCTGACATTGATGTGGGTATTGGAGTAAGCATGATTATCAGGTATTAATCAGAGAAGTGTCCACCTGTGTTATGAGCCTCTGTCCATGCCTAGCACTACCAGCTATATCAACACCTATATACTGTGGATATCACACATGCACACACACACCTGTTGGAATGCCAGGTTTGTGTGCTGTATTTCAATCAGACCACAGAAGATCATTTCATAATGTTTCTCATCTTAAATGTGACCCCAAACCTGTCCAATTCCATTGCAATACAATCAAAGGTGTTTCTAGGAAGGTGAGCAACTATTGTCGAGTGAAGATGTGCTATGATGTTAGAGTCCAGACCAAGATGGATGAATGCTGTAAACATCTCAAGAGATGCATACACAAGTTTAAGGGTGTACACACTCATTCAACTGGTCCTATCATACTGAGTATTATTTCCATATGTTTTCACAGACCAGATTGTTTTGTTTTCAATTGAATTGTACAGGATATAGGTCACACTACAGGTGGGAATTGTTATGAAATGAGTTATTGTGGTGTCATGTTCCAATTGCACAAATACTAGGCAGAGTATCAGGGGTGTGTACCCTTTTTATCCATTGTAGCTATATGGACACAGCAGTACCTGACCTGTATATCCAGCCTCCACCAAGGTAGAGTAATCCCCTTTGGTGGACAGCAGCAATACACAAACCACATAATAGATTCCTACATTGGCTGTACAGGGACACATAGGTGCAGGCAACAGCTTTGAATCAAGTCCATCTATATCTGAGCAAGCAGGTAAGTTCACAGGTGATGTCCTGTAAGGCTGACTATGACTATGAATCAGACATATTCACACCACCAAAGACAATTGCAACCGTGTCTCCACATATGTTGTAAGTCTCAAATGAAGCAACACAATTCACCCTGTACTGGGGGTAAAGAACACCTCATACACACATGCAGTGGACATAGGCAACCTGCATCACACAGGTTAGATGGGAACATCGCCACCTTGTCCACCCATCAACCATACTCCTCCCCACAGCAATGGTGAGCATGTACATATTGCCTACTGATGGCAACAGGTCTATATTATGATACTGCATGCTCAGAAGAGTGAACGACACATAATCGACCCCATGTAAGTGAAAGCTTACAACGTTGAAACCTCAGAACATTGATTTTTTTTCCAAGGGAAAAAATCTCTGTTTTGAGAAAAAAAAACTATAAAACAAAGCCACCCCCACACCCCCCTATTTAAATATACCAACTCGGAGATCGCACTACAGTTTAGAAAAGGCAAAGTAGCAAAAATGGCCAAATGAATTCTTTCCCAGGGAAAGAATTCG
Organism: Protopterus annectens; assembly: GCF_019279795.1. Taxonomy (NCBI): domain Eukaryota; kingdom Metazoa; phylum Chordata; order Ceratodontiformes; family Protopteridae; genus Protopterus; species Protopterus annectens. The sequence continues at coordinate 112,466,071 of NC_056738.1, read as the reverse complement.
CTGAAAAGCCACTTCACTATTTTGCCTTTTCGCACTTTTCAGTTCGACAAAGATGCATTTGACAACCTGCGTCTGCAACAGTGTAATAGGGAGCTGATGCCAACAACAGCATATCTCCATGGGGCATAATAATATCAGTGTCTGCCTCCTACATGAACTCAGGCATGTGCTCAGAGCTCCATCACACACCACAGTCAAACACAGACCTGCCACCATACACACACCATCCACATGGAAGATGACCACTGCCAGCCCTCTACACAGAAATGAATGGAGGATAGAGGATTACTCAATCAAGTGTCCAACATTGGGAGGAATAAGATAGCTCAGGGACAGGCGTGTATGCAAGCTGATATAGCCATGATAGCTTGGAGGTTTCCGAGGTAGTCTGGATTATTTGCAAGTAATATCCACTGTTGATGTGCATTTTGACAACCATATGAGGTCTTGTGACCTTTTCCTGCTCATGTCTTCCAGGTAACATGCAGTGTGCTCACCTACCAGCATTCTCTGTTGGGGCACAGAAATCATCACCCAATATGTGATTGGACATTATGCCCTGTCATGTGGACGGAGAGCAGAGGATGTGCAGGAGAGGACTGCCTTGTGAAACAGTGTGGTCCACAGGATAAATGATGCTGGACTGCACAGCAGAACTTACGTACATGTGCAGCATCGGGCCACTGACCTCAAATGCCATGCCCATCAATGGGCTGCTGCTGCAGCAAGGGACTAGCTAGACACAGATGGGATCCCAGCCATCCAGCCCCCACTGACACCCACCGAGGAGCTCCTCACCACACATGGCCACATGCTGAATGCACAAGCCATGACGCAGAGGGAAGCATTGCAGAAGTGGGTTGCACACACACACACTGGATGAGGAGCATGCAGGTAAGGGCCCAGTGGGGATCAGTACACTAATGTATCAGACATACATGTATCTGTATTGTATCTACATGCATTTGTCAAGTCTGATTGCAGTTGTGGATGGAGTTTTCTAATGCACAGAGGTGCACATCTATGTTGAGGACAGGACATTGTGTATTACTGTGTCTAGTACTGTAGATGTGCAGACATGCTGCATCCATTCTATACTAAGGTCACATGTGTGTCTGCTGACAATAACCCCCTCTCACAACTACCCAGGACCCTCTGGTCTGCATATGGGACAGCAGCCTGAAGCTGGTGGGTGTTACATTGTTCTGTTGTTGCCTGGCAATACCGCAGGCATGTGAAGTGCATGCAATTTCCCATGCACACAACCATCAGTAATAGCTGTATTGCTTTATGTAATAGCTATATTGCTTGTTGTGCATGTTCACTTGTGCTGGGGTTAACTGTATTGCATCACATTGGTCACCACTGGGGCCTATCAGATGTAAATTCAACATTCCTGTAGCATAACTCACAACTTGTCAGTGCCAAGATGTCTGGACAGAGGCCACCAAATTGTGCTGGACAAACGTCCTAAGGTAAGGTCATGTGTGACATATTATTGGTATACAGTGGATATAAATTGTGTGCACACTCCCTCTTAAGATGCAAGGTGTTCCTGTTACATACTAATTAGGACCACAATATGACAGTCCACACATCCTCCGGCCTTTAATGTGACCCATAAGAGGTACAGTTCACTTGTAAAACCAAGCATGTGTACTCATGTGTTTCACCTGCAAGGCAGGCTACCTGTGAGGGTGGAAGACGTCCTATCACCATGATGTTTCAGTCAGGTATGATACCTCATGCTGCTATATGTGTCAGTACACTCAATGTGGCCTATTTGGCTATAATATCACATAAATGGGCATTGTTAAGACACACAGACCACTTCCGACCACTTATAGGTTTCAAACATATGGATATTCCAGACACATCTGTACAGAGGACATTTCAATGGTTTAACCTGTTGCATGTGAGGCAGATGCTGTCACCACACTATATAAAGTAATGGCAGCAGGAGGTGGTCACCAGCTGTGTATGGTATACACATCAAAACGGTATAAGCCACACATGATATGATCCTCACACATACACAAACTGTTGCCAGCATTGGGGATAAAAGTCCTACCTATCTAGGTATTCCTACTATTGTGCTACACAGTTATCAGATGCACCACATAACTTATACATTTCCACCTCTTCCAAAGGTACTTCTAAGTTGGATGACATCAACAGGTCTACTAAATTGGATGAAGGGAAGTGTAAAGGGTAGTTCACAGGTCAAAATAGTATGAGCAAGACTGTACATGATTTGCACATACTTGCCAGTATTGGGATTAGAACTCCTGCCTATTTAGGTATTCCTACCTCAGGTGCTATGCAATTATGAGATGTGCCACAGAGTTTATACATTTCCGACTCAGCCAAAGGTACTTCTGACGTAGATGACATCAACAGGTCTACTAAATTGGAGTGAAGGGAAGTGTAAAGGGTAGTACACATGTCAAAAATGGTATGAGCCAGACAGTACATAGTTCATACACACCTGCCAGTATTGAAATTAGAACTCCTGTTTGTCTATGTATGTCCATTACAGTGTTACTCAGTTACCACATGCACTACAGAGCTTACTGAATTTTCACATGGCCAAAGCTGCTGATAACTGCACAGCTCTGGCAAAGTATTAGAGGTGGCAGACAGTCTGCCTTCTGTTCCACGCATACATCCTGCTAGTTCTTTCTGTCTTGCACTTCAACTAGCATTATGGCTTGGCACTTCACCAGGTTATTGTATCATGAAGTATGGCACACATGTGAGCTGTCAGCAATACTTGTTCATCACAAATGTAGCCCCAGTACTTACTAGTTATGTCCACCCCTCCTGGCATGTTTAAAGAGTGGTTATCTGTGCTTTCACCCATTGACCTGGTGCACATGTCCATTCTGGGGCACTGTTGCAACTGCCTCATGTACACAGACAACCCTCCCCTCTAAACTCCAAACACTCAGACCTGTGAGGGTTACCCATATATCACCCAACGTGGACATATGCACTCTCCAGCAAAGAATGGACTAGCAGGTCAAGAGGATAAGCTCAACACCTGCACCACACCATGTGGAACACATAGCTCACTATGACACCCACTTTGATAGCCATGACATACAGTGAAAAGCCACACACCCACCTTCCCAGAGGCACTCAATGGACATCTACCCAAACAGCACAGACCAGCAAAAAAGACACCCACTCAGACACCACGACATGGCACATGCCAAGGGACACATATGTAACCTACACAGTGTGCCCCCAACCTAAGCCCCTTAGGCTAACCACCTTCCACAATACAGTGATCATGGGTAACTCAATACTGAGGCACACACATCTCACTCACTAGGTTGAATATGTAGAAGGTAACAGAAAATATCAATAACATGCCAGCATCTAACACATGACACAACCAGTCATGTCACTCCACAACAACTACAAGTATCACTCCATATCCATGTGGGTGTGAATGAACTGGGACACACCTACCTGGACTACATGACAGGAGACATGGTCGAACTCTCTGATTATGCAGTTCAGGCAGGTGTGACAGTAACCCTGGGCAGTGTACCGCTGTCACCCAGAATGATGCTGCAGTACTATCAGATGGTTGACTATATCATTGGTTTATGTGTTATGTGTCATTCTCAGGGGATCCAGGACCTCTCTGCCTGGGATGACATGATTGCCAGAACCCAGTGACTTGTCACCGATGTCCTACATCTGTCACCGCTGGGTTATCAGGTACTGGCTATGTGTCATGCTACCCCTATGGTGCCTTATTAGGCAGTGTTCCTAATGGTATTACCACCATAACAGCTACACATGTATGCAATCTGAGGGTCATGTTGCTCAACAGTGGGCATCTAACTGTCAGGATGAAGTCACTCATAGCAGTTGTTCGAATAGAGGACACATATCTGCTGTAATGGAGAGGTGGTTCACAGAAGCAGACAGCAGACCTGCAGTATCAGGCTATGATGCATTCCACAGCTGTCAGCCCCCAAACATGGACCACACCACTCCCTCACAGGTGGTGTTTCCATATTCATTATAAATAGGAACACCTCTGGACTAGCATCTCATCATAATGCATTGGAGATACTTACGGTTCAACTGCCTTGGGGTAATGGTGATATCCAGACCATAGCCTGCTATGTGTCCACATCTATGTTCCTAGACTGTCAATGCAAATTCCTCATCACCCTGCCATCTCTGATGGTCCAATGCAGCACTGACATAGTACGAGTCTTCAACTACCCCTCCATCACTTGGAGACTGTAGCCAATCGCTAGCTCGTACTGACCCCTGGTAGAGGATGCAACAACCTTGACCTGTGATGACCACTTAAATATGGGACCATTGCTCATTCCCAGATGTCAATCCCTGCATGGTGAAATTCACACAGGCTGTAATCAACAAGGAACTCAACATGTCAGCCACACCCCCCACAAAGATAACCACCTGGGAAAAATTCTCCAAAGCTGACTTTCAGCCATGAAAATAGGGATGGATGTCTTCACTGCACCCATGGCAATGGGATGTAGCTGCATGAGTGTGGAATCATAGACATAGGCACTGTACAAACAGGTACATGAATGCATGGTACTAGCCAGAGCCAACAGAACCCAGACACTGTCCTCCAAACCCTGGGAGACAATGTGATGGCCTCCTGCCATTATTGAAGTGTACATCAGAAGGAGGACACTGGTGCAGGGAGAGGTGATGTCTCATGACTGTTGAACTCCCCTATTAGCCTCAAACACAACTTTGAATCCCTCATGGAGTCTCCAACAGGCATCTATGGCAGCAGAGATGCAGCAGACACTGATGACAGTCAGAACAGCCTTGATAGTTACATCATCAACCTCCACAGCATTAAACACAAGTGCTGTGAGTTACTGAACAAAGCTAATACCTATCCTGAGACAACAGATATTGGCCACAGTCTTGGCAACATATTCAGTGCCAGCTTTACCCCTCTCTCTCCCCACAAGTGAAGTGCTGAGTGAATGTGTTCTCACATGCTGCATTCCACATCTGTTCTAGGCATCTGTGTGTCACCAGGATATGGCCCTGCGGCAAGGCCACAGGGTATGTCAGTGTGGTGACACATCCATCATGTCATGTGCAGGGTACAGTATGTGCATGGTAATTCCCGGTCTGTAACACAGTGATTGCATATGCCTCAAAGTTTATAGGGCTGAAGGTTGTACATAGTTACATATTGATGTACAACATCTGTTGTAGAATGGTGAATGGTACATGTTCTGGTTTGGACACACCTCCGATTGCTAATAACCACAGCCACAGGACATATTCATCAACCAAACACACTGGGATTACTATTCACACGCACACACACACACACACACACACACACACACACACACACACACACACACACACACACACACATACATTTGCCAGTACTGAGATCCATAGGTTCATTGCTTCATAGGTGTGTAGTAGGTGAATGGGCCTGAAGGCTCTACAAGGTTAGCCCAAGGGAATACCTTGGCATCAGGCCACATGACAATAGTCCCCAGTGTGGCTCAGAAGTATAGTCACTGGAGTGGTCCCCAAGGGTGGGTATTGTATTCCCCATGCACTCATCCAGGTTTCTACTGTGGGTGGCCAGTGATGTGCCCTGCTTCCCATGTATGTGATCTATATTCCATAACATGGACAGTGTCTGGGTTGTGCACATGTCCCACATGCATGTTCTTTGATGCGTGGAAGTGTGCTTGAGGTCTCTGGGGCATGTTGTGTGGACAGATTGGTATCTTCTGATGTAGCATTCCTGACCTCATTTGGTGAGACTTGGCTATGTAACTGAGGTAGTGCTTGCACCTACATTGACAGAATGATACATGTACTCAGTGGAGTTAGTGGTGTCGCTCCATATAGGGCATGTGTATAAGGCATGGTATTCTCTTTGTGGGGTATGTTTGCAGATTCTACAGTTGTTGCAGGTGTCCAGTGGGGAACATGGCAAAAGGGCCACTGTACACATTGATTGGGCTACTGAGGGGATGGAACAGGGTGCCATGTCCTTTTACTTGCTGGATAGCACACTCAGACAGGGGATGTAACACATCAAAGTACTTTCTGATGTCAGTGGCACTGTTGTGGTCAACAGGCATGTAGTCCACTGCAGTCACACTGTGGGTACTATCTGTGAGGCAATATGCAGGGGAACTACCGATATATTGGTTATTGCCTAGCCAAGTTTGTTTGTGTATGATACGTGGGTGGAGAGTGGTCCCTGAGTAATAGAATGGTTGCCTATATTGTTCACTAATCCATACTGTCACATTTAGGGTTGTGGATTTTCTACACCAACCTCTCTGGTGTTTGACAACTGTTGGCCTTGTAATGTGGACATTGTGACATATACTAGGTCCTCAACATAATAATTTAGCAAAACCAGACCCCCAATGGATCCTGTCACACCATCCCCCCCAGAGGACACTGATCACACACACACACACACACACACACACACACACACACACACACACACACACACACATACACACACACACACACACTAGTACTGAGTTTCAGACCCCTACCTAGCTATGTATTGCTACTATAGTGTACCACATTTATCCCATGTACCACGGTGCTTATAGGATGGATGCTGTCCCAAGGTACTTCTAAGGTAAGGAACATCATCAGCCCTTGTAAATACTGGCATTGGGTGATGTAGTGGGTGAGAGATTCCAAAAAATATTTTACCCTACACACACATTTACATTTGCCATGGGTGATGTTCAAACTTCTATCCAACTATCTTTTCAGACCATTATGTTACACATGCACCACTGACCTTACATGGTTTAGGGTTGGAAACAGGTACTTCTAAGGTGGATGATATCTGCAGGACTGCTAAATTCAGACACTGAGATGTGTACTGGATGTAAATGGGGCCAGAATCTTTGAGCTAAGGACATACATATGTAGACATAGGTACACACACACAGACACTTGCCAGGGATGAGGTTCAAACCCATACCTATGTAGTTATTGCTACTACGGTGTATTGCATTTATCACATGCAGCACAGAGATTATAGGATGGTTGTTGTCCCAAGGTACTTCTAAGATGAGGAACATCACCAGCCCTTGTAAACACTGGCATTGGGTGAGAGATTCCATAAAATATTTTACCCTATGCACACACACATTTACATTTGCCAGGGGTGAGGTTCAAACCTCTATCTAATTATCTTTTCAGACCTTTATGCTCTACATTTATCACATGCACCACTGCCCTTACATGGTTTAGGGTTGTCAACAGGTACTTCTAAGATGGATGATATCTGCAAGACTGCTAAAGAGAGGCACTGAGATGTGTACTGGGTGTAAGTGGTGGCCACAATCTTTGAGGTACGGACATACATATGTAGACATAGGTACACACACAAACACTTTCCAGGGATTAAATTCAAATCCATACCTATGTAGTTATTGCTACTACATTGCTCCACATTTATCATGTGCACCATGGAGCTTACATATTGAAAATCTGTGCAAAGGTATCTTTGAAGGTGAGTCACATCAGTAGCAGTGGCAAAGGAAGGATAAGGGAAGTGTTGTAAGTGTGAATGACCACAAAATCAGGTCTCTATAAGGATAAACACACTCTCACATTTACACAGTTGCCAGAATGAAGAGTGGAACTCCTACCTAATTAGTTTGCTATCTATAGTATTATGCAGTTATCACAAGCACCACAGAGCTTATATGCTGGGGAGCTGTCCAAAGGTATCTCTGAAGGTGAGTGACATCAGCAGCAGTGCTGAAAGAAAGGTATGGGAGATTTAGTGGGAGTGAATGGCCTCAGCCACATTCATCTAGAAACACACACACACACACACACACACACACACACACACACACACACACACACACACACACACACACATACACACTCGCACTCGCACTCACACACATTCACACACACTCACACACACTCGCACACACACAACTTTGCATTTGACAGGACTGAGATTACAACTGCTACATGGGTACCTATCTGTACTGTAGTGTTACACAGTTATCACAAGCACCACTGACACTATAGGGCTGAGGGATAACCAAAAGTGTTTCTACAGTGAATAACAACAGCACATCATGTGATATAGGCCAATGGGATGTGTAATGGGCGGGACAGGCCTCATAATGTGATTTTCTCTGCCACTGTCTTTCTCTTCCCCATGTCTCTGTGTGTATATGTTTGACATATTATATTATGTTGTGTGTACTTCTATCCAATGTGTGTGTGTGAAGTATCAATAGTGTACAATTTGGTGTGTGTGCACAGACAGCTGCGAATAACTAATAACTGTAGTCCACTGTGTTGTGAGACATGGGCTTAATTTCTCTAAGTGTAGGAGCATGCCCAGTATGGCCTTCTATATTGAGTGTGTGCATCCATTCAAGGGAGGGTTGGACTCCAGTTCAGGGTTTTGTGTGCTACAGATACACCTATCAAACTGTTTCTGCAGGACATCTGTAGATAGGTTGCCAATATGGAGACACGATGGGCTTAACATGCAGGGGATACTGTAACAATTGCTGTCTGTGCTGCTTGTGTGACATGTTTGGTTGTAGCATAGATATTCTGACATATGTACTGTTTTACACTGTGATGTGTCATGTCATCAACTACTGACAGTTATCATTCTTTGCTCATAGTTATTTACCGGGAAATACGAGATGAATGAAGCTGAGACCAATATTCTGAGGCATATAGACTACACATTCTGGCACAGTCCTGCCATTGTGGAGTGGTAGCTATAGATAATAGACTGCTGGTTCTGTGTAAATGGTGCAGCACCTTGTTAGTATGCTGATTGGCATTGCCCTCCTTGTGCATTTCTCAACTTCAGGGAATGGCCATATCCTGCTGGTGCCATACCTCTCAGCTGTACAGATACACCCAGGTTATCCATTGGCAGGACTCATATATCTGGTCAGTTTACCTTCACATTGTGGCTTACAAGCAGTTTTGTGGCTATTCATTCATGGTTTGCAGTAGTGCGTAGTATGGGCAGACAGCAGAGTTTCAGACTTCACATATTCCATGACATCCATGCTTCTACACCCCCTCCCCAGTTATTCTCTCCTCGACCTAGCATTACGTAAGCAATATCTCAGAGGTATCCCTATAGTTGGGCCTTTAACCCAGTAGTATTTAAGGCCTAATCCACAGTCCTTGCAGTAGGACATGGGGAGGCATGCTATTAGCATTTGTCAACATGGCCTTGCATTTGTTTTCTGCTTACTGTTAGGCTGTTAGTTGGGACCCCCTAATATTCCATACATTGGCACTTTGGGTGAGCCATGGGCCTTTGCCAGAGGACTGTAGGCCATTTGAGAGTGCTGTAAGCCATCTGTTACTGCATTTCTACATGGGATTGTGGGGGAGGGGTGCACACCTGCAGACTTTAAAATTTGAAATGACTGTACTGATATTTCGGTTACCCTGTTGGCTTCCATTTCATATTGTGTTTTGACCTATTATGCAGACCAGAGGAATATTAGTAGAGTACACGTTAGATCTTAATAGCATATATTTCAGTTTCAGACTTCTTACCCTTCAGAACTGGAATGCAACTGCCAAACCTGTTGTAGTATGTCTGTGTAGGTCTGGTGGGGGGATGTTCACAGTTGCCATCATTTGGGTTTCTCAGCCCAGCCTTTCTTCATGGTCATCTACACCTGTCCTGCTGGGTAAGGCTGGTGGTGGATATGTGAACCTCAATGACATCCATGTGTGTGACCTATTGACACCCACAGTTCTTTGCGCCATCACATGTACTGCAGCGGGGGATGTCACCTTGTGTAGTGCTGCCTAGTATGTTGACACCAGTATTTATGAATTTCCTGTTGACCCATATAGCTGTCTGCTGCTATCCCATTCAGCCACCCAATTCCCTTGCATGCTTGCATCCATATCACACATACAAGTATGAGAACATAATACTCCATTCAGTAATTGATAGAAAGAGTGACTTACCTTGTTCCTGGGCCAGTATTGAGGACAGTGCTGGAGGGCTGACTATGTTGGATACACATAGTACACTCCCTGTACATGGCAAAGCTCAGGTAGTGTCATGTTTGGCATCCCTTTTACTGTCTGTGTGAGTCAGAGAGAGGCATCAGTCCCTGGGTACCTACAGTGTCAGTGTGTGTGCTATGCATTGTCACTTTGCCAAGGCCTGGGAATACTGGGCATGCCTCCTTCTGCCTACAGGGACAGGCTCAGGATGTTCCTCCTCTGAGTCTTTCTGTGCCTATGCTGGCCTTGGCAACTGTGGGGAGCTATGTGGCCCTGCCCCTTGCTGTTCCTGCTGCAGCTGTTTCCACAGGATCATATTGTGTAGCATGGCACATACTATGAGCAGTTGTGTACATGTAGCTAGAGAGTATTACAAGGCTCCACCGGATATGTCAAGGCAGTAGAAGTGTGACTTGAGCATCCCAAACACACACTCTACAATGATCCTGGTTTCTACGTGTGCCTCATTATGGTGTTTTTGTTTGGGTGTGTGTGCATTTCTAATGGGTGTCATCAGCCACGGCTCCAGTGCATAGCCAGCATTCCCCACTAGATGGCCATAGGGGATGTCCCTGCTGGCAAATGCCTGATACAGCTGTGAGTAATGACAGATGTGGGAGTCATGATAGTTTCCAGGGCTGCCAGCACACACATTCATGATAATGCCCTGGGCATTGCACATGATGTGGCAGTTGATGGAGGGGAAGCCCTTGCGGATTATGTAGACCCTGCCCCACTCACCGGGTGGAGCTTTGATGTGGATGTGTGTGTAGTCTATAGCACCAACTACTACAGGGTATTCTGCTATATAGTGGAAGAGACACATGCGTGTGGTCAGTGCCTCATGGGCAGTGGGGAAATATATGTGCTCATTGGCATGTTGTGTCATGGAATCCAGGAACTGGTGGAGTACCCTGGATGCTGAAGCCTGTGAGACCCCCATGATATCCCCAGTTGGTCTTTGGAAGGTACCTGTGGCTAGTATTCCCAAGCCTAGACATACCTAGGTATCTACTGGGATGGGTTCTCCTCTATTAGTTGTGTGCATAAGGCATGGCAAGCACAGCTCAACGATTTGTTATAGAATGTCCCTGTCCACCCTATAGCACTCTACTATCTCCAGCTCATGTAGGCCCTGGTGGGTTACCCTGGGTCTATACACTCTTCTCCTCTTCCTCACTGTGGGTCGGTTGTCAGCATTCTCTTTCTCACCATTCTCAGTCTCTAGCACATATTGATGGAGTAAAGCAGCAGCCTCTAACATATTTAGTTATTTTTGCCAGTTAAAAATCTCCTGCCTGTGTACACTGGTGGTGTAGAGTTTGTGGAAAAAAACAGTCTGTAGGGTGTTTGCATAGTTTATATTAGTGTGCTGGGCTGCTGCATGTGTAATTGGCTGAATCTGACACATTACACCTGCCAGCTATGCTAGTTCTCCTTGATTGCCTTCCTACTGCTGTTTCCCCTTCCCACTTCATCCCTGCTGTGCACACCCATTGCTCAAATGTAAGTAGTTCAGCCCTGAGGCACATTGCACCTATCTGTTGCTCAAATGTAAACAGTTCTGCTATTTCCCCCAATTTATTTATTTTTTTTAAGGCTGGCTACACGCTGCACACACCTGTTTAGCTAATATAAGCACTTTTAAGCAGAAATGGTCTTCCCTGGACACAAACACACACTGCATTTCATGGAATAAGTCAATACTGCCTCAGACACACACCCTTCCTTAGCTGTGCTTAGCTAAGGGCAGACACAGGCCACAGTGCTCCAATGAGCTTACAGCAAGCATGACACACACCCTTATGAAGTCATTCAGCTCTTATACTTGCACTGTTGTATTGCTGGCCCTACACGGTTAGGTGCAAGCTGACACATTGAGGAAATCTGTGATTCAGTATAAATCCCCTCATTTGCATACCCCTGTGTGTAAGTCCTTAGTTACTGAACTTAGACGGACCCTTTCCCCTTGACAACCAGTGCTCCCTCGTATTGTTTACATTCTGCATGCTATTGACTGTAATGGCAAAATGCAGAATTATCTTAAAACTTGACTTTTCTCATATTTTTTTTTTTTTTTTTTTTTTTTTTTTGGCACAATCCCATTTGCGCACCATTGCCCTAAGCTTAAACGGCCATGATCAGCCAAAAAAAAAAGTTTAGTTTAAAAAAAAATAAACATTTATTGCAGTGGTACAGCGGTAGCATTGCTGCCTCACAGCAAGAGGTTCTCCTGTTTGATTCTTGGCTGGAGTGCCTTCTGTATGGAGTCTGCATGTACTCCCCGCAGTTGAGTGGCCTCCAAAAGACATGCGCGAATGGGCGTGCCTTCGCTGAAGGTTGGGCATTGGGCTGGCAACATGGCACCATAAAAATCGACTGCCAATCATTAGCGGACCGGAGTTCCGCTGTGGCGACCCCTAACCGGGAAAAGACGAAAAGACAAACAACAAATGCCAATGGCCTTATATGTGACCATTGACATGTGTGTTTGACTGTAGTACATGCTTTCCATGAACTGTCCTGCCTCTGTTTGCTCAGATGCAGACTGAATACATTTCTGCTCTGACACTGTTCCTACACAGAGTCCCGCCAGCTTCGCAGATGGCAAAATCACCCCATTTGCTTGGTTTTTAGCAGCAAATGAGGTGATTTGCATCCTGCACAGCTTTCCATGCAGGAAGAGTGTAGGGCCGCTCATGCACATGAAAATGACACTTTCCTGGATCACTCAGCAGCCGTTTTCCATGCAGGAGCTCCTACACTGTTCCTGCAAGGAAAACGGCCATTCCTGAATCCCGGGGACTGTTTGTGTACTTGTTATCCTCCCGGTGAACATCTCCCACTGGTGCCAGTGGTGAGGATTGAGGCTCCTTGATTACTGGCCCAGAAATGGAGGGTCGTCACACAAGCAATAGCAATGGAAAATGTAAAGATGGCACTCATCCATGGCATTAGCAAACTAGGAAACTGTGTAATGAGAATGGTTTTACTGTTCTTGAACACTGTGAATGCCTGGACAGTGACCAAAATATGATTCAAGGAGACCATGAGCATCCCTCAGATTACAGAGTTTAGCACCTGTCTTTGTTTTAGGTCTGATAGGTGTTAGGGTATCCGTAATATGCAATTAGCATTTAGCACTAAGTCAAAGGGCAGTATCGTTACTATTACTGTATCTTTCAGCAGTATAGTCAACAATATATTAAGCTATTACTATATCCCTACATGACACTTACAAATGCAAGAAATTTTTAAGCAACACTTTCCTTTTGAAATGAGTAAAAAGTGCATTATCATGGATGATTCAATTACCTCACTGTTAGTTGGAATAACTATAGTACTAACAATATATATATGCACATTAATTCATCTTGTACCACTCTGGCCTAAAATCCTTTTCTTGTAAAGTGGAATCATGATACCATTAAGTACACGTTTAAAATGGAGCACAATTATATCAACAAAAGAAAAAACATCAACAAACGTCTAAAATAGCAAGTACTTAGAAATCCATACTATATTTTTGTTACCTGACCACAAGATGACTCTTAAAATGTGACCCATTTAGACCAACATTCATATTCAGTATCCTGTCTGAGAAATTTAAGAACAATTTTATACAATTTAAAAGCAAACAGAAATTATAGATGTTCAGTAAGGTTTCTGTCATCTGGTCGCTAATGATGTTGTGGAGATGCATATAAATAAAATCAAGAGGACCAGATCTATGGCCCTGAGCAACAATCTAGGTAGTTTTGTTTATAATATTTGATGAAATCTAATATACTTCTTTCATGTATTCCTAAGTAAACTCCTCCAAAAAAAGGGAATAGCTAAGAAGTATGTAACAAAATAGTAGCTGTTCTGATATACAAGGATGAAAAGTCACCCCCCCGGATTTAGCAAGCAGCTGTGCAGGAATAAGTTATTCCTGCATGGCAAGGACTGTTCCTGTTCAGCACGGCAGCATGCCATGCATATGTATGAAGGCGTGTTGCCATTCTGTAAAATGGACGTGGCTCCATGTATGAGCACAGGGGGTGTGTCTGAGAGCAGGGCTCTCACAATACACACACTCCCTGCACTCCAGAATGGTCGTTCGGCAATTTAAAATGAGCGAGAATGCTCATAACACCCCCAACCTATCAGGGTAAGAAATCTGGACAAAGTCATAAGGGACAATCATCCCTACCAAGCCAAAAGTTGATAGAATAACAGATTTAGCATAAGCACATAGCCCACATCTCCCAACTCGTCAGAGTAAGGAATGTGGACAAAGCCATAAGGGACTATCATCCCTACATAGCAGAAAGTTGATAGAATAACAGGTTCAGCATTAGCATGGATATTCTGAAGGTACAAATAAAAAAACACAACAAATACATTTTTTTATATGCAATAAAGTTTAAACGTAGCTGCATGGGTGTGCCCATTGCTTATCTATGCTTAGCCCAACTGAAACGGCACAATAACTTAAAAAGCAATAGACATGTTGCCCATGCATAAGTGCAATAGTGTAGTGGTTACCGTGTATACTTTGCATGTAGTCATTCACGAATTGAGCCTCATCAAAGCCATTTACATTTTGTATGTGTAAACATTAAAATTTTACTTTTCTGTATATTTATGTAAGAAATAACTTATTTTGCTCAACCAGAGTAGTGTATTAGGGCCAGATGTGAGGTGTCAGTGTAATAAAGTAGTGAAACCCCCATATAAACCCAAATGCCCCATACAGTATAGTCACACAAGAATAAATTAATCACAGAACATTGGCGGATGCCAGGGAAGGTAAATAAATCTATATTATGTAATGAATGATGAATCATCCCCATACAGGTGATAGACCAATATAATAAAACATAAGCAATACTAAGCACTGCATGGGTATGTTGACCAGGTGTAAGCATTCTGCACATATGGATAATAAGCAATAAATAGCCCAGCTAAGTGGATTTGCCCATTGGTAAGCAATGCTGAACCTGCCCCTTTAAGCACTGCCAAACTTAGCTAAGCAGGTTTTCCCATAGCTTAGTTTAGCTCAGCACTTTCAAAACTGTCCAGTCATGGCAAAGGGTGGGAAATTGGCCATTTTTAAACCCTGCAGGTAGGAATACAGCTCATAACTGGTTGTAGCTCTCCACTGTAGGCAGTATGGCAGGTGTTGGAGAGGGCATGCACTTTTGGGAAGAGCGCTGGGGCATACAGGAATCTAAGGTCATGGTAGGACTCCTGGTAAAAAAATATGACATGAGACTCCTACAGGACCAGTACCAGGGCTCCCAATATAAAGCAGAATCCTGGGAAAGTCTCACCTGTGATCTCACCAGTGCCATTGGCATCCCTCGGACTGGTGAGCAGGTCCGGCACCACTATGCTGACTTGAAATGGAGGAAGAGGGAGCTCTTGACAGTGGTTCCAAGAAGCAAGAGACAGGGGAGATGTCCCAGCATTGTGTAAGTATTCATAGCAATAATTGTTTAACAAAGTAAAGCCTGTGTATGTTATGGATAAGTATGCATAAATGTTTCTCTGTTTTCATTACAGCTGAGCGGGCTGTGAACCAGGAAGCCCATGCGAGCAGGTTGCAAAGGTTGCATCTCAAGGCTGGTGAATAACAATCCTGCTTGTAGTAATACCAAATAAATATAAAGGAGTAAAATGTCACCTGGCAGTATAAAACATGTGTATGGTTTCCACTGAATAAGCCAGACAATATGACAGTAATAGTCTCATATAGGTCATATTTAAATAAAAGTGTAACTGCCTGGCAATAAAATTCTAAATACTGGACTGGTTGTGTTTACTCTGGTATTGTATGGCCTCACATGTTGTATTCACCAAGATCTGATATGTGAATAGTACTTTTGTCAACTGTTTCTCACACTGTGCTACATAAAAAATATGTCTAGGAATGTCTGTATAAAAACGTTGTAATTACAAGGTCAGATTGTACAACCAAGAGAGACTTAGACAGTAAACACTGAAAAAAAACAGCACTTTCTGAATAGCTTACTCTGATGCAACACAAATTATTGAATTTTTAGCACACACAGCCATGGTTTGAATCCTGAGAGTGGTAGTAAACTGTATGCATAATCATACCTCTCAACTGTACAGATTTTTGGCTCATATTTTTGCCCTGTTCCTCCATTTTCCTGGCAAATCACTGGGATGATCTCAGGATTGTAGTCACTAAATAATGACATACATTTGGGTTTCACACTTCAGATCCTTCAGAAAATGTATATTAAAACAAACCCTGTTACTCTAGCAACTTTCTAAAAGTATATATGAGCAATATTTAAAATATGTCCCTATTTGTACCCCCATTTTGTCAAGCTTTGAACAGGTTTTTTGCATTAAGAAGTTGAGAGGTATGTGCAGAATTTTAACGGGAAATCTGGGAATATGTGTAGAAACAGTCAGGTAATGTAAACAAACATTCCCCCCAGAGGTCTACCAGGTAAGAGAAGTAGAATGTAGCTATAAGACAGTTGAAGTATACACTGTGTGCAAACATACCACTGCCCAAACCAAGCCCATAGGGTATTGTAATAATACATGTAGAGTAACAATTAGAGCAATGATAATTAAAGTTGTGAGTACTGCAAGGAAATACAAGTTGTTAATTGACATCTCCCACCCCACCATATCTCCAACAATAATCTAAATGCACAAATCAATGGGTATGATTTACAAAAAGCCTACTGTCGGGACATATGTCCTGTTGTTCAAAAAATATTGAAATGTGTTTCTATTAATGTTCCATGTTGAAATACCATCATTGGTGGCCTGTTGCTATCAATGTAACCTGCATGCTGTTGTAATGGCCACTGTGGTTCCATATATGTATGTATTCTGTTTGCTCTGCTACTGTTCCAAATCTGTTGTTTTGGGTTAATGGAAATATCTATACATGCTGTTATAACTAATCCTGGATTGTGTTGATTATTACTAACCCACATATGTTCTAAAACTGTAACACCATAGCACATTTAGGAAGGCCGGTCCCAGTGAACCTACCTCTCCCACCTCATCTGGCCATGGCACCATGCCCCAGCATGTCTGGGACCCAACCCGGGACCTTGTCATCCACTGGTCCTGCACCACCTTTGGGTGGAACCACCTCAGAGGATGGGGCTCGTCCTCCACCTGGGAGTGGGCACGGACAGGATACTGTCACCCAAAGCCAGGTCTGGGGTTTGGTGCGTAATGAACTCCGAAAGGAGTTTGGAGATCTGTTATGTAAGCTTGATGACTGCATGGTGCAATTGGAGGGTCAGCCTGCCTCTCCTGCTCAGCCCCCAGCACAGCCACCTTCGGGGCCATGAAGGAGCAGTGGTGACTGCCCATGGGCAGGGACCTAATTCCCACTGTTTCCATTTGGGGGCTCATGGGCTTCCGATTTCCAAACACACCACCCCATCCAAGGTCTTTATCCCCCACATCTGTCATATACCACCCCTGTATGCTGTCTTGTTTGTCTCCCTACCCAACCTACCTCCCCAAATATGCCTACTATCCTTCCACAACATCCCACTCTCACCTTAAAAAAAAAAGGGGCAATCTGTTCCTAAAAAAGATTTTTGCCCCATATATAGCTGTTCATTTCACACACGTGTCCACTGGACACATGTAATCTGGTTTAATTGGCTTCACAACACATCATTGTTGTCCTCACCCCTCTCTCAGGGGTTTGAGTGTCGAAATATACCTCCAAATTCAGTATATATGCACAGCTGTTGCTGTAGAAGAAATGGACAGTGATGGACATTCCCTACACCCATCCTGCACATCCCAAGCTACTTCCCTACTGTCTTTCCCTCTGTGTGCCCCCTTTTCCACCACTTTCCTATCACCCCTTTTTTCTTTTCTTTTAAAGAAATTAGGGCAGAGGTAAGTGGGAGTAAGCATTTTTAAGCAGTGGTAAGCGGGATTAAACCTGTTTGCTTGGCGCTAAACAATGCCTACACAGATTAAGCACTTTTCAGGCTGTCTCTAAGCATATGTAACCGGAAATAAGGATTGCTTACCGCCATGCAAACCTGCTTATGACTGCTTAAAAGTGCCTTAATCACTCTGTATCCAACAGCCCTTGCTCTACCCAGCAACAAAATAACCAGCCCTTACAAGTCTTGAACCAAAGACCTTACACACCATACCACAGCAACGTACCACTAAACATCTCACCTATCAATGGGTTTGATGTTTTCTCAAACAGATCATG
Organism: Protopterus annectens; assembly: GCF_019279795.1. Lineage (NCBI taxonomy): Eukaryota > Metazoa > Chordata > Ceratodontiformes > Protopteridae > Protopterus > Protopterus annectens. The sequence goes on along the minus strand of NC_056738.1, from coordinate 112,447,779 downwards.
CAGCACAGTCATTCAACAGTAGGGAAAATGTATTTATATATGTATGTGTGTGTGTGTGTGTGTGTGTGTATATATATATATATAGATATATATATATATATATATATATATATATATATATATATATATATATATATATATGTGTGTAGATTATATTTTATATATATATATATATATGCATGTAAATATACATATATATATATATATATATATGCATGTAAATATATATATATATATATATAAAAAAACACACGCATAGATATATATATATATATATATATATATATATATATGTAGACTATATTATATATATATATATATATATATATATATATATATATATATATATATATATATATATATATATATATATATATAACTGATCAGTACTAGCAAAAAATTACGATCCCTCATAAAATCCTCCAAGGCCAACTTCGAGAGAAAAATTGCACAGGACACCAAAGACAATCATAAAGCTTTTTTTCAGTTATGTTAGAAACCTGGGATGCAACTCCCAGACTTGTTCTGAGTTGATTCTAAACGACAAAAAATACACTGAACCCACAGACATTGCCAATATCCTGGCAGACAGGTTCAGTGCAAACTTCTCCACCCCCTCCCCCCCCAAAAGAGCAAGTATCTATCCCGGCAGAGGGCTGCCTCCCAAACATCTCAGATGCTCAGGTGAAGGCTGCCCTCTCCAAAGCAAAAAACACTGCTTCCATGGGACCAGATGGTGTCCCAGGTTGCATCCTACATGAACTACAAGAGGAACTAATCCCTCAAATAAAACAGCTATACAATCTCAGCCTCACTACAGGATATGTGCCCACAGAATGGCGTACAGCAACAGTGGTCCCACTCCACAAAGGTGGAGCCTCTACGGACCTTGGAAACTATCGCCCCATAAGCCTGACTAGCTTAGTCTGCAAGGCTATGGAGAGGATCATCATGGAGCTCATAAACAAAGACATTGGGGACCTACAGACACTAGATCCTACCCAGTTTGGCTTTGTCAAGGGCAGATCCTGCCTTTTGAACCTGGTTGACTTCTTCGAAACAGTCACCAAAGCCATAGATGAAGGGAAGGTAGTCCACACAGCCTATCTGGACCTTGCAAAGGCATTTGACACAATACCCCACTCGGGCATCATAGATAAGCTATCCAGCTTAAATATAAACCCCTATGTCACAAGATGGGTCGCAAACTAGCTCAAAGACAGAACCCACAGAGTGGGAGTTGCTGGAGCCATGTCAGACTCGAAACCGGTCACAAGTGGTGTCCCACAGGGTTCTGTCCTGGAACCACTCTTGTTCGGTATATACTTTTCTGAGGTACAGGCAAACGTGGGAGGACTATGGCTCACTAAGTTCGCAGACGACTGCAAACTGGGCGCCATAATCAACTCTCCAGCTGACACAAACATCCTTCAAAAAGGTCTCACAGAGACAGATAACTGGTGCCAGCACCATGGTTTAAAGCTAAATGCCAAAAAATGTATAGTCATACCCTTTGACAAAAACAATGTGCTCACAAATTACCACATATGCGGAAACCCATTAAGTACAGAGAAAGTTATTAGGGACCTGGGACCCAAGTTGATAGCAATCTCTCCTTTGAAAACCACATTGCCAAAGTGGTTAGAAAGACCTTCTACATAGCCCACCTCATCACGAAGGGTTTCACATCTAGATCAAGAGAGGTAATCATGCCCCTTTATTCATCCCTCATCAGACCCATCATACAATACAATGCCCCGTTTGGGATGTACCTTACCCGACACCTGCAGCAATTAGAAAGACCCCAAAAGTATCTCACCAAGAGGATCAAGGGTCTCAAACAGATGCCATATGCTGCTCGGTTAAAAAAACTCCAGCTCTACTCAGTTGCATACCGCCTACTTTGAGGCAATCTATGCCTGACATACAAAGTTATGTCAAATCCAGAATTAATGGACATGCTCCACCTCAGTAAATCTAAATCCCTTAGAGCCACACGCTCGAGGGACTTGAACCTCAGCACAGAAATAAATAGAACTTACTGGAGGGACAGGTTCATAACCCAGGGGCTCCCTTTGCTCTGGAATAGAATTCCAGTTCATGTGAGGCAGAGCACCTCACTGAATCTCTTCAAGGAGAATCTCGATAAGTGGATGGGGGATCGTAGGTTTGTCCCAGGGATTACTCCCGTGTCACTATTAGACAGAGGCACAGTAAACTAAACCTTAAAAAGGGCACAGTATACTCATATCAAGGGGTGGCGTAAGCCATACAGAATCGGGCTAGGCTTATAATTGCCCCAGGGCAGATAGCCTAGTATGAACCTATGAACCTATGAACCTATAAATATATAAAAAAATAATATATATAATATATATATATATATATATATATATATATATATATATATATATATATGCATATATATATGTATGTATATATATATATATATGGATATATATATATATATATATATATATATATATATATATATATATATATATATATATATGTGTGTGTGTGTGTGTGTGTGTGTGTGTGTGTGTGCATGTAGTGCATTTGGACATTAGATCCAGACTCTGAATCTTTCATTGAAAAGCATCTGACCAAAGGCACTGTAAATGGGGGTGAAGGGGCCCAAAATAGGGACCTCTTGCAATTATTGCCTTTATCCCTTCCTCCACAGTTGAACTGTTCTGCCTTGCAACAAAATAAACAGCCCTTGCAAGTCTTAAACCCAGGCTCCTACACAACATAGCCTCAACAAGTTACCACTAAGCCATCTGATCATTCAGATGCTGGGATGATTTCTGTACTATATCATTCAGAACAGTCAGTCTACCATAGGGAATGTACAATGTGGAAGCACTAAACATTCTAATGATGCATAGATACACACACACACACACACACACACACACACACACACACACACACACATATATATATATATATATATATATATATATATATATATATATATAAATATATAAATACTTACATATATATATATATATATAGAGAGTATATACAGAGGTTGCACAGAATATCAAACAGTGATTATTCCTACAGTTGCCACCTTGTCAAATGGCCAGTGTCTGATTCTTTCCTAAAAATGAAAATTATTGCATGAAACATATACCCACACACAATGCAAAGGACATGACACCACACAGTTTGCATACATATAAAGGTTTATTTGTGTACTATTTTAGTTGTTTATACCATATCTTATAGCACTTAGGTGTTTGAAATACGGCTCTATATTATATAGTCAATGTTTCAAAACTTCCAACCTCACATGAGCAAACTCATATGAGTGAAGTTCGAAACATCGACTATATAATAAAATAAAAAAAAACTTACATTACTGCTCTCAGCAGGGGAGCAAGCCCCCCTGCACCCCCACACCCCCCTACTTAAATATACCAACTCTGAGAACGCACTTCATTGCAAAAAGGGAAAATTTCCCATTCTGCGCATGAAAAGCCATTGACTTTCACCTTCGACCTTTCCGACATTCAATCATATGATGTTGACCATCTATGATTCGAACATTGGAACAGTCACTCAGATAATATAGACCCTTGAAATACATAATAACTGATTAATGCATCTCTCAAAGAAAACATATGATGCAGTAATCTGCAAAAAGTAACATACTTTGCTGTCTAGGCTAAAGCCTTCAAGTCGTACAACAGTAAAAAACACACTTGCCTTAAAGACAAGAATCAATCAACACTTATAATTACAGATGTAGTTCAACAGCCTCCAATTACACTCTGTAGTCAACCCCCTAGGGGGAAAGTATCAATTGTCACAAGGTAAATGCATCCATTATATAACAATGCTTAACTTAAAATGTCACAATCACACTGACAAACAGAACTGTATGCAAGACAGTAAGCGCTAGCCCACCACTGTTACTAATGTGAAATGTATGAAAATGTACAGCCATATACCTTTACGTTTCTTATTACTGATACTCCTCACATGTTCTAACAGCCTAGGTTAAAAACAATTAATACCCCTCCCCCATAAAACATATAACAGTGTTCTCTATACACTGACCTCCAGACTGTACAGGGTCACACATGTTTTGTCCAGCTATAGCCCTCATATATATGGACCCTACCCCACAACTTGTGTGGGAGTCCACAACATCACTGGAATGATAGCAGGAATGTCAGCACTAAATAATGATAGACCATATCTACCAACCTCTTACTGCATGACATCTGAACAAAGCCTGGTATATAAGTGGAGGACAGAGGCTGAAACACAGGGCCATATTTGAAATATTGCTGTTATACACTGTGAAAGTTCCTGGTGTTACAGGATTGGTTGCAACATACCCTTACTCAGGAATATGAAGTCAGAAACACAAATGGATGTTGCCATGTACTGATAGCAATCAACAGAGAGAATGCCACTGATATGTCAAGGACAAGACCTGTGTGGGGAACAGACAAAACATAACAGCCAGTCCTCTGGCCATCATAGAGATAGCCCCACAGTTGAGAGCTATGCAGACAGACAGCATTCCATGCAAAACTAGCATGTACACACAACCATATTAAAACTAGCAGTATTCATTGCATATAACAACAATACTCACACACTGTCCCTAGGTCTGGAACTTTATACAAACATGTAGTTGGCCTGTGTCCACAAGTCTTGTTGTAAGAGGTATTCCTACCTGCTGTCTGTAACACTGCTGCCCCCACACATGAAGGGTGTCTTCCATACAGGCAAGGTAAAAGGAGTACACCTACATGATGTAGTTATTTATAGTAGTGGGTTGCTATGACATTGGCCATTGGAAGAACTACTTAGCTGCCTGCATGCAATTAGCAAATGGGGAACATCAGTAAGTTCAGAGCCCATCATTGAACTTGAGCATCACCTGCAAAAGACATGCTTCAACCTATTCAAACCAGCTCAATCCCAGTAGTGGAGAGAGAGAGAGAGAGAGAGAGAGAGAGAGAGAGAGAGAGAGAGAGAGAGAGACCAAAAAAAAAAAAATTAGAAACCACATAAACAAAACCTAAAAAAAAAAAAAAAGAAGAAACAAGAGGAGAACTTCTACACATAAGGAACCTGAAGATAAACCAGGTATGTGAAACATGTGAGCATGTAATTGAATGTAGTACTTGGTCTGAAATCATGGGATAGATGATTATGAAAGATGCATATGTGTCATCAATACTTGCCGTAATTATGTCCTGTTGAACAAATGCTATGGGCATAGCATCTGGCTCTGTCTGCAGTGGGCCATACCTGTCAACTGTGCAGATATTCACAGAATGTCAAGATTTAGCCATCACAGCATTTGTTCTGTTCCTCCAAAAATCTATATTAGTCTGGCAAATAGCTGGAGATGGAAGTAATGACATAATGACAGACACATGAGTTTTAGACTCCACCAACTTCAGAACAGTCATGGTAATACAAAATGTATCATGCTACAAATTTCATAGGTTTGTAATAGGCATATCTATGATCTGTCCCTATATATCCCCCCCTAACGTTAGGCTTTGTCCACATGTGATGCTCTAAGAGGTGGATAGGTTGGGTCACAGCTGAGGAGCCTGACACACCCTGGGAAAGGACAGCACACATATGGCAACCACTAGAGTGTCTGTCAAGCAGATGTGTCTGTGCCAGTTCTAGGCCAGTTAATGGGATGTTGCCCATATCCATATGTTACCTGTGAATATGAGTATTATACATATTTGTATTGTAAATCTAGGATACCTATATAGGGCATGAGCATAGTAAAGCACTGTGGTAGATGTGTGTGTTAAACTGCATGTGATATATTGAATTAATAACATTCAGCTGTACAATCTTCTGCTGGACAATGCTCACAGTTGTGACATATATCTGTAGTCACTTACACACATACTTGTGTTATGGCAGCTATATTAATACTTTATCAAAATTGACTTTCTCTGTTTTGTCACCCAGTGATGTGGACCAATGACCAGAAGTCCTGGTATAGCAGGTTTAGATGCATGATTGAGCTGCAAGACTGTAAATGCAGTGTGCCATAATGACATAGAACACAAATGTATACCAGCTATCCCCTGAGCATGTGTATGCATGCGTATGTTCAGCTGAAAGGCACAGAAATAATAACATGGGTCACAAGCAGTCCAGAAAATAGGATGTGCATGTTGAACGTGTGTAATATCACTGTCACTGCATACAACAAAATAAAATGTGTGCTGCTACTGACTGTTACATTGCCATGACACTGATATAGGTACTACAGTAGGCATGCTTATCATGTAGTAATCAGAGAAGTGTACAACTGTGTTATGACCCACTGTCCATGCCTACCACTAACAGCTATACCAACACCCATATACACTGGATATCAAAGTGTACACAACCCTGTTGGAATGCCAGGTCCGTGTGCTGTATGCCAATGAGACCACAGAAAGTCATGTCAAAATGTTTCTCACCTCAAATGTGACCCATAACCTGTACAATTATATTGAAAAAGAAACAAAGCTGTTTCATGGAAGGTGAGCAACCATTGCTAAGCGAAGATGTGATATGATGTTAAGAGTACAAACCAAGACAAATGGATGCTGTAATCATCTCAGCAGGTGTTTACACAACATATCAGTGTAAGGGTGTGCACACACATTCAACTGGCATACTGTACTTAGTATTAATTCCAATATGGTTCCACAGGCCAGGTTGTTATGTTCCCTATTGAACTGAGCAGGCTATAGGACACATCACAGGTGGGGATTTTGTTGACTTGCTTTTGTGGGGTCATGTTCCAATTGCAAAAGTACCATGCATTGTAACATGGGTGTGTACACTGTATATCCACTGTAGCTATATGGAATCAGCAGTACCTGACCTGTACAACCACCCTCCACCAATAATAGAGTAATCTCCTTTGGTGGACAGCAGCAAGACACAAAGCACATAATAGGTTGCTATAGTGGCTGTACAGGGACACAAACCACAACTTGGAAGCAAGTGCATATCTATCTGAGCAAGTATGTAGGTTCATAGGTTCATAGGTTTATACTAGGCTATCTGCCCTAAGGCATTTATAAGCCTAGCCCAAATTATTGTGGCTTACGCCACCCCTTATATGAAAAAATACTGTGCCCATTAGTTTGTTGTGCCTCTGTCCAGCAGTGACCCAGAGATGATTCCCGGGGTAAACCTACGATCTCCCATCCACAGGTCTAGATTTCTCTTGAACAGAGTCAGCGAGGTGCTCTGCCTCACATGGACCGGGATTTTATTCCACAGCATAGGGAGTCTCTGAGTGATAAATCTATCCCTCCAGCACGCCTATTTATATCCGTGCTAAGGTTTAAGTCGCTTGCTCTAGTGGTTTTGGTGGATTTGGATTTTTGAGGTGGAGCATGTCCATTAATTCGGGTTGGACATGGCCTTGTATGTCAGGCACATGTCACCTCTGAGCAGACGGTATGCGACTGAATAGAGCTGGAGTTTCTTCAATCTGGCAGCATATGACAGATTTTGGAGTCCCTTTATCCTTTTGGTGAGGAACTTTTGGGGTCTCTCCAATTGCTGCAGATGTCGGGTGAGATACATCCCGAATGGGGCATTGTACTCGATCATTGGTCTGATAAGTGAAGAGTACAGGGGAACAATGACCTCACTAGATCTGGATGTGAATCCCTTCATGATCAGGTGGGCAATGTAGAAGGTCTTTCTAACCACTTTAGCAATGTGAGTGTCAAAAGAAAGGCCACTGTCAACCTTCCTGTAAGGCTGACTATGACTAGAAATCCGACATATCCAAACCACCAAGGCCAATTGCAACTATGTCTCCACATATGTACGCAGTCTCAGAGCCAGTAACACAAGTCAACCTGTACTGGGGGTAAAGTACACCTCATACAGATATGCCATGGATACAGGGAACCTGCATCAGACATGATAGGAGGAACAGTGGCACCCTGTCTACAATATTAGTACAGGGAGATATGCACATCAGCCACACTCCTGCCCGCATCAGTGGTGAGCATGGACATAATGCTGACTGATGGCAACAACAGCATGTCTCCATGGGGCATGTGAACATCACACTTTTTTCTCCTACATGAACACAGGCATGTGCTCACAGTTCTATCACATACTACAGTCAAACACAGACATGCCACAATCTACACACCATCCACATGGAAGATGGTCACTGTCATCCCTCTACACAGAAATGAATGGTGAAAAGTGGATTATGCCATTAAGTGTCCAACGCTGTGGGAACTGGACAGGTCAGGGTGAGGAGTGTAATGCAAGATGTCAAACCAATGATAGCTTACAGTGTTATCGTATAGTCTGTATTATTTGCAAGTAATATCAACTATTGATGTGCATGTGGACAACCGTATGAGATCCTGTGACCTTTTTTCCTGTTTATGTCTTCCAGGTAAAATGCCTTGGGAACATTTGCCAGCATTCAAGAACCTTGAAAATGACGCAATCATCCAATTCCTCAACATGCATCATGCCATACTATTCAGCTGCAGGGCCCAGAATCTGCAGGAGTGGAGAGAATGAGCTCGCCCACAGGGTAAATGATGTAGGCCTGCACAACTGAAATTATTAGCAGGTGCAGCATCGGTGCACATATCTGATCCTCCATGCCCGTCAGCATGCTGCTGCAGTTAGGAGGGACCAGCTAGCCACAGGTGTGGGTCATGACATCCAGACCCCACTGACACATACTGAGGAGTTCCTCACCAGCCTTTGGGCACCTGCCCGCCACACAAGCCAACAAGCTGAAGACGCATTGTGGAGGTGGTTGCCACCCACAGAATGGCCGTGGAACATGCAGGTAAGGCCCCAAGGCATATTACTAGACCACTGTTGCTTATCCATTTTCATCTGTAAAGTATCTACATGCATATGTCAGATAAGATAGTCTGTTGCTGCAGTGTAGTAATGAACAGATGTGCTTAATCTCTAGTATTGTGGGTTTGTACTGTCAATGTGTTGAAATGCTGCTCCAGCCCTGTACCAATGCCACAGGCGTGGCTACTGACATTACTTCTCTCACACAATTATTTAGGTCCCTCTGGTATACAACTGGGGCAGCAGCCTGTAGCTAGTGAGTATGGAGTTGTTTTGTTCAAGTTTGCCAATACACCGGTCATGTTATGGCCATGCTATTTGCCATGCACACATTTAACACACCTACCCATAATGCATGCTGTACATGTTCACTTATTGTTGGTGTTAACTGCACTGCATCACAGTGGATACCATGGTGGCATATCTGAAGGGTATGTAAGAGTCCTGCAGTATACCTAACAACATGTCAGTGCAAGATGTGTGGACAGAGATGAACATAATGGTTGGACAATTGGACTACAGTAGGGACATGCCAGAAACATTACCCTTATACAGTGACTACAATAGTGTATAGACCACTATTAAAATGGCAACTGTTCCTGATATAAACAACGACAAACCACAATACCACATTCCACACCTTTTACAACCTGTGATGTGATCTTAACATAAGCAATGAATGTGTAATATGGAATCCTATGTTAGGACAACAAATATGGGGAATACATACCTTAACAAACACTGGAAGCATATGTGTGCACACACTCCAAATTCCATATTGTGGAAGCAGCTTGTGATGTACTGACAGCATTCACTCTTCTTGAGTACACACCTTCCATCAAGTACAGGGTCACAATTTCACACCAAGTAATGGACTGCTGTCTATGACATTTGCCCACTCACCTGTAACAGAGGCAGCCGTGGCTTGCACACATCTTACAAACCATTAAATGGATCCCATATCTGAAAGGTAGCACTCAGAAGTGGGAAAAGTAGCCTTACCTCACCATTGCATATACCATGGCATGCAGTGCAGACAGTCATGTATGATATGAAGTAAGGGACAACACTGATGTAGAAAATAAACATATACCCATCCAAAATGAATGACAAAACATGTTGGAAACTTGTCATGGAGGCTGCCCAGAAACATGCAGCAATTCTGAGGGACTTGCAGGAATGTCTAACAAGTACTGCCTGTTCAGTACCTGTGTTGACAATTGCTTGTATTCTGCATAAGTGTGGCCTATGGGTTAGGGTAATCAGACGGAAGAGTTGTCCCCATCATCCAGGGCTCTGTACAGGTAGCATAACTATGACATCACATCTTCCAAAGGCATGTGTTGCAATGTGTAATGGTGTCATAAGACCAAGGCTCAAACCTACTGACAGTATTCATAAAGATACATGTGGTGCACAAGGAACACCTCACACCACCTCAGGGCCACCATCCCCAATATTTAGCTTGCTGGTGCTAGTGTACACCTTTAGGTTTGCTGTTCATTAGCTGGAACTAGGCCAGTAGATGTGGTGTTTGGAATTTGGAACACTGCAAAATAACACTTGTGTGGCCCAGAGTTGTCAAGCATCTGCAATAAGGCTGAGGATGGGGAGAGTTGTCAGCTTGAAACACAACAGTGAACTGAAGCATATATCCAAAGCTTTCTAAGAATGGCTGTATCTGAACACAGTCAAGATTATGAATTGTGCCAGATCTAACCCTGACTCTACAGCAATAGTGAAGCTACTGTATGACCTCCAAGGGCTGTGCACATGAGCTGACCTTGCAATCTGGCAGAGTTGTGATTCAACAAACCATTGTGTTAAGGGTGTGCACACTTATGCAAACCACATATTGTATGCATCTCATTCAGCATCTGCATGACTAACACTTTTGTTTGATACTGTTTTGGATTGCACAGGTCATATGTCACATATCAGGTGTGTATAATGTTAAGAAATGCAGTATTACGGCCTCATTGCATATCATAGAAGATGCTGGCATGTCAACAAGGGTGTGTACACTCCTCATATCCACATGAAGCTTTGAAGCTTGTCAGTGTAACCAGATTTTATTGCACATGCATGCACTGCTGATGATATCTGCAAATCAAAGTACAGGCATTAATTATTGACATCAGTCCTCATATCATCCCAGGTATGTGTCAGACAAATGCATAGGGGCTGTGAGCAACAGAGCAAACATAACTATCACATATATACACATTAAGAAATGGTGTGTACACTTGTGAGGTATGGTCACATTGCATGCCAGTGTGCTATACAGGTGCACAGCAATACTGTGTACTTGGGTGCAGTGTGTTCCAGGGGAAGGGGCATCACCTACTAATACAACCCATGCATCACAGAGATGTATAATGCTGGTAACAAGGATTGAGTATGGCTGCAGTGCATGCCATTGAGTGCCATATGTCATGCATGTTAACTGTTGGGTAATGAGAAGTCTGTGTAATATCTTTGTACCACCTCACCTGTAAGTAAGTGTGTGTGTGTGTGTGTGTGTGTGTGTGTGTGTGTGTGTGTGTGTGTGTGTGCGTGTGTGTGCGTGAGTGATTGTAGAGTAAACCATAACATACAGGTCTTAATTTACATTTCTTGTCTGCCTGTCACAGGTGGCGAGGTGGGTCAGGGTCCTTCCTGCAGGCAGACTGATGTTATTGTCCATACACACTCTGACAATGATGATAGGCATAGTGAGGCACAGGCAGTGTTGTCAGGGGCAGAATTTGCGCCATTGGTTGACGTCCCACTTTTATCCACCCCATCCCTGCACACAGTCACAATGCCCATACATACCCCATCACCAGTGGCCATAGATGAGGGACAGTTAGCAGGTGGTGGCATAGGACAGGAAAGTGTGGTGACTATGGCAAGCATGTCTGCACACAGCAGCCATAGCCAGATGACGGGCGAGATACCACACAGGCAGATGTACAGGGGTGCTCGTAGGAGGGCTGCTGGCCATCATGCCCCTGGCAGAAGTTCCACAGCAGGTGTCACCAGACACATTTTTCCAGCCATCATGGAGGTACAGGCATGTATGGAACATTACACCAGAGATAGTCAGAGGCTCCAGAGGGCTACTCTTCCTGCTGTATGTGACTACATCTGTAATCTTGCATGTGCCCACCATTATTTTGCAGAGGTCATGGATAGACGTTTGGGTGAAATGGTGGGAATCCTCGACCGTGTGGTGTCTGTGTTGGAGCATGTGATAGGAGTAGGGTGTCGGCCATGTGGACATAGGTCAGCAACACCAACAAGTGGAGGTCTTCGTGGACATGCAACAAATCCCGGCCGCTCCTGTAGTGGCAGCACCAGCACCAGCACTGAGGGGGGGGGGTGCTGTCCACACAACAACACAGCAGGCCATGTGAACGTGGTCCTGGCCGGTCCCAACAGGGATGCGGATCCAACGGACAATTGTCATAATCAGGGGAGAGTACCATATCTAGGCTTCTTCCTGGTAGTGCCTAGGCAACCCCTGGCAGGCACAGTTCCCATGTCCATGGCTGGACATGGTGAACTGTACATCCCACTATGTATGGTCTGCAGCTGTCCAACATACTCCTGTATAGGGCAGCCAGGTGGCAGAAATGTGTGCATACATACACACACACACATCACCAATACAGCTAAGACACCTTCATACCTACACACACCACGTCTGCATAGGCCATTTAATAAAGAACCCCCTAACCCACACACACACATACACATGATGTCAACCAAATGGCTCAACCTAGGCCTCTGGCAAACCCACAACACACCATGTGCATATGATGATACCTGTGCCACATTGCTGTCATCCATACCATTGATGCAGGGACATGATTATATGGTTCTGATGCACAGGATGAATGTACTAAGGTTTAGCAATGTAATGCTGTTTAACTTGTTGTCAGCTGGAATGATTAATGCTTACATGTCAGGGTGTGTAGCTGTCCAGTCATGATGCATTATAGCTGTTATTAAAACTGACTGATTGTGGGCTCCATAATGTATTCTGCTTGTGTTCTAGGTGAATGTGTGTCAGCAGGATGTTGGTCTGCTGTCCTTTCCTACAACAAGGGGTGTGACCCTGTGGTGACACATTGACTGTGTCATATCCCGGGTACAGCTGAACACAACTAACAGGTCTGTATAACAGTTACTGCATGTGCCACATGGCTGATAGGTCTGAGGGGTGCATACAGGTGAGTGCATGGTGGCTGATGTAAGCAGCTCTTCTACAGTGGACAATGGTAAGTGTACTGAGTGGCACACACCAAATGTTTGTGAATAACACACACCAGACCTCACAACCGTCCCGAATTACTCGGTTTTTACCGAGTTTTGGGGTCTAAACAATGGGGTGCCACGATTCCCGAGTGGCACCCCTTAGTTTCCGATTTCCCTGCACTTTATTTTAAATTTTATTTTATTTCCCAGCTTTAGAGCCGACGTCATCACGCGCTCGATGACGTCAGCTCTGTGAAACAGAGAAACAGCCTGTCGGAATTGAGCTTAAAGAGTTCAACGTGCTCAACTCTTCAAATCCTTAGCGGGAGGGATACAAGTTCAACGTGCATAAGAGAGTTGCGGGCCTGCGGCATTACAAGGAAGGGTTTGTGCCTGTGTGCCTACCGGAATGGAGGAATGGATGAAGCTGCACGCATAGGTAGGAAGAGCACAAAAAATGCACAGCTATTTTCATTCTGTGTGTGTGTGTGTGAGCTCTCAGCTGCCGACCCGTAACTTATGACGGTACTTTTCCGTTAACTGGTCTGTAACAGTCAGAATGCGTAGCTGATGTTAACCCAGTGCCACTTTTTTTTTCTGCTTTTAAGTCAGTCTTAGTACACAGATTACTACTGATTTTCTCAACATATGGTTAGGTGCTGAGAATGAGAAATGAAAATGGTAACAAACAAAATGTTAAGAGGGCATCAGTGGGAAATGCCCGGTTGATGTTGAGTGCTGCTCGTTTATGCATGGTTTATCGGTTTTGCCTTCATTGTCTCACTGCCACTGATTTTGTCAGATGTCAGACTCACTACTGCTTATTGCGTTGGTGGTGTGTTCTGGTTTTCATTTTGCCTATGTTCTTCTCACATTATTACCGATTTCTCCTCCAAAGTCAGTGCTGCATATTTGGTTGTTTTGTGCTTAATGTTGGCTTTGTTGTGGGATTGTTCCTCATTTCGTCACAAGTCAGTGCCAAATCATACACGCGCCTTTAGAAAGATTGCCTGTTATTGCATAAATAAGGTTTACATCAAGCACTTTATATCGTACAAAAAGAAAATAGTGAAGTGCTCCTGTTTGCGAACATGTGCTGATTTGGAAGGCTGACTGTGTTCACATTTTGCGGCAACATTAACATTGGCTCTGATTTTTTTTTTTCTTTTACTTGGATCCCTTTTCCCCTCATATATGCACAGATGGAATCTGATTTGAATAAGATGCATACTGCAACAGTAGATTGAAGGGGGGGGGCATGCTGTATGCTCTGGTGTTTTCATAGTTCAGCAGTCAGCTTCAGTAAATGCTTTACAAATCCTCCATAGAAGGTTTTCCTTCTTGTACAAATGTACTTAACCTGTTTACGGAGTTGCATCTGTATATGTTTGCTGCTGTGCTGCATCATTTAGAATAACAGCTGAACTGTGCCAAAAAATCAACGGTCCTTCAACCGCGCATTCTGACTGTTGCCCCATTAACGGAAAAGTACCCTTATGACAAGGAAGGGTGTGTGCTTACGACCGGAGCTGCCTGCAGAGGTGTGCGCCGTCAATCATTCATTATTTTGAATACTGAGCTGCTGTTCTTTCAAATGCAGAGCTGTTTTCTGTGTGAGGTGTGCACCGTCATTCATTGAAATGCAGAGCTTGTGTGTGTCAGACTTCATATTCTTCAGTAAATACATGTAACACAATCTTTTATTCTATCAATTTTCTAAGTTTATAATATCAGTATTTTGGGGGCTGTATTTCCCCATTATTGGCTTTGTCCAGGTTTATTTGTGCTAAGAGGTTACGAGCTATGGTGAGAGAAGTAAGAACTGAATTATGTATTCCCCGGTTATTGGCTTTGTCCATGTTTTTTTGTGCTAAGAAGTTGAAAGCTATGGTGAGAAGTGAGAACTGAATTCACTAAATGTTAGCCATTTAAGTTTTAGTCTTCCTCTTGTTTAGGAAACTGCTGATTTGGCATAGTGGTATGTTGCTCTGGTGTTAGTGCACATGGTCCTCCTGGGTTCTAGACTTGGCAGTGAAACACATGGTGGTAACACAACATTTTATTCTAGCAACTTTCTAAAATTATACAAGCAATGTTTAAAATGTGTCCTTGGTTTTTGGGCTTCTGTCCTCTCCCAATAAAGTTTGGCTATATCCATATTTCTTGTGCTGCAAAGTTGAGAGATACAGTTGAGTGTTAAGTGAATTTTATAAGGAGCTGAGAGCTTCAGGGGAAGAGAAGTTTCGTGTTGCTTATGCGGAGGCTGCTTGCATTGTTAATAGCATAACAGGTTAAATATTTGCTTTTGGTGCAGTCTGTTTTCATTGTGAGACTGTATTGTTTTGTTTAGCAGATGTATTGGTGTTTGTGCATTGTACTATAAAATGTAAAAGTAAAATCCAAATAATCATTGTAAGTAATTTAAGTAGTATGCACATTATTGTTTATAGTAAATGGGGCAAAATAGCCAGTTAATGGGACATTGGAATGGCTGTAGGGGGACTCTGGTGCCATATTTTGGCTGTCTGTTCAGTTTGCATTTGAAAGTTGCTATCCCACAATTCCATTGGAGTGGGTGGGGTTACTTAATTATGTATGCAAATTTTATGTTAATCAGTGTACAGATTTGTACCTATTTTTCATGGGCCTTGTCCAGATTTTTGATGTTTCCAGGTTGAGAGGTATGACACACACAGAGGCTTTGGTGTGGATGCAATGCACAGAGAATACTGTTCATATGGATGTACTTCATTTTGCAGTGAACTCATTTTGGCCTATGTACTTCCACCAAGACCTATTTGCCAAAACATCACATCAGTAAATAAACAGTCTGCCAGTTTAATGTCATTGACAATGGTACTGGCAGGGTATATGTCCTCTTCCCCAATATAGTGCAATCCTGGAGTTGGTAAACATAGGTGTGCTGGTGTGGGGTGCACAGCCTCCCACTTTGGAGGATGTGGAGCAGTGTAGAACCACACATAGTGTTATTAAAAACTACTTAACCTGTTAACATAAACTGTACAGTATAACATTACACTAAGTGGGGTAATACGCACAACAGTGTGGGGTAATACGCACAACAGTAACCCCAATGTGGGTGACTGTGCCCACAACAGCCACACCCAACTATATATATATATATATATATATATATATATATATATATATATATATCTATATATATATATATATATATATATATATATATATATACACATACCAACTCCAGTATCGCTGTTCAGCTGTACAGTGGGGAAAAGGGCATTTACACATCCACTACTAGTTTTGAGGGAATGAATTTCCACAAGATGATTGCTTTGTAATGTTACCTTTTGCCAGTTAGTTCTCAGACAAATAATCTCCTGGGAAATATATTTTCTGCAAACTGAAGTAGATCCCTTCACACACATGCACACTTACTTGGCAACACTGAGAATAGAACCCCTACCTAGGTACTTCTTGCTGCTAATGTATTTAGCCTTAATTGCACACACCACAGAGCTTGTAGGGTGAAGTATGTCCCGAGCTTCTTCTTAAGTGAAGAACATCACCAGGCCCTGTGCAGTATGGCAATGGGGGATTTACTGGGTGTTAATGAACAATACATAATATGACATACTGTCATATATACATTGACAAACACATACAGTAAAAAACACATTTGACAGACCTGGGTTTAGCAGTGCTGACTACCCTGTCAGTGAGTCCATACTGTTGCACAGTTTTTGCACACAGCACATGCATCATTGGGTGGATAGGTCATCAGTTACCTGTATGGTTGATGGTGACAGCGGTCCTCATACAGTGGACATTGGGACATGTACTGGAGGGTATCACGGTGTAAAGACAGTATACCCAGCCCCCACAACCCACATTGGATTTTGTACACAATGAAACGCATAATGCTATGACAAACCCACAATCACACATTGACCAGGACTTCAATACAAACCCTTGTCTATCTAATCAGTGCTTCTACAGGGATATGCATTTATTGCACATGCCACAGGGATAGTAGAGTGAGGATTTGTCATGGCTCTCCTAATGTCAGCAACATCACCATCCCTTATAATGTCACGGTTTAGTGTATTTGGAGAATGTAGTCTCAGAATATTGTCTCCTACAAATATGCACACTCACACACAATTGCACACACACACACACACACACACACACACACACACACACACACACACACACACACACACACACACACACACACACACACACTCAGACTCACATTTGCTAGCACTTAGAGTGTAACTCATGCCTATCTACCCATTTGTAGAACAGTGTTATGCTGGTACTGCAAGCTCCGGGTAGCCCATAGGGTGAAGAGTGTAACAATGTACATTTAATGTGAATTACAGCAGCAGCCATTTCTAAGTATAGCAATGGGGGTGTAGTGGGTGAGAAGACCCTCAGAGTATTTTCAACTACAAGTTTGCAAACAGACAGACACTGTTATTCTCAGTAATGTACACTGCAGGTGTTCCTATGTGTGTACCAGGCTAATGTCCATGGAGAGATGAGAAGAGTAGGGCATGTGGGTGCACTGATATCATACCACCTGACATTTGTCAGCAGGCCATCTATCAACCGATGCCACTTGAGTGATCCTCAGGGTGACAGTTACATTCAACATCCAATCCTCTGTTTTCTCTTGCAGAGGGTGCTTCATTTGATATGTATGCAACATATATTGCATAACATGGCCAGTGTCTGGGTTAGGGACCTCTACCCAAGCATGTTCTGTTGACTGTAGTAGTCTGGTTGAGGTATCTATGGCATGTGGTGCATACAGAGTGGGGATTCCTAGCTGTGGCATTCATAACACAGCTGGGCAGACATGTCAGTGTCAGTCAATCAGAGATTGCCTGTAAGCAGCCAAGATGGATACCTGACATCGGCAGATCTGTAGAGAGGACAGACAGAAATTAACTAGCCAGCAGGTTATGCATTAGGATGAATGTTTTGAGAGATAGACGTCTGAAACTGATAGGTATACCATTACTACATGACAGCAGTCCTCAATGACATGTCCTAAAAACATAGTAGTCTACAGTTAATATCAATATAT
>NC_056738.1:112384598-112424598 GCF_019279795.1 Protopterus annectens | reverse complement strand
AGCTCATCATGAGCATTTCCTACAAAAGTCAAGCTGCTGCCTATTAAAAACAGATGTATAATGTACAATGATGTATAATGTATAATGTATAATGTATTTTTCCACATCTTCCAGAGAGGGAGAGAGAGAGGGAGAGAGAGAGACAGATAGAAAGTAAGAAAGGAAGACAGAAAGAGCCATGAGTGTTTATGTATGATCCATGGGTGGATTGTGGTCTCTGGGTATTACAACGGTTGCCTATATTGTTCACTAATCCATACTGTCACATAGTGATTGCACACATCAGTAGACATTTATGGTTGTGGATTGTCTACAACCTCTACAGTATTTGACAACTGTTGGCCTTGTAATATGGACATTGGGACATATAGGTCCTTAATATAATAATGTAGCAAAAACCGTACTGCAATGGATCCTGGTATTACACAATCACCCCAACACCCACACAGGATACTGATGACACACACACATACACACTTAGCAGTACTGAGTTTCAACCCCCTACCTGGCTATGTATTGCTATTATAGTGTTACACAGTTATTGCACATGCCACGGAGCTTACATGTTGGAGAGTTGTACAAAGGTATCTTTGAAGCTGAGTGACATCAACAGCAGTGCTAAAAGAGGGGTAAGGGAAGTGTAGTATGTGTGAATGTCCACAAAAGGTGTCAACAAAGACACACACACACACACACACACACACACACACTCTCTCTCTCTCTCTCTCTCACTCACACAAACACACATATTATCACAGTTGCCAGGATCAAGGTTAGAACTCCTACCTAAATAGTTTACTACACTACAGTATTATGCAGTTATTGCGAGTGTCATGGAGCTTAAAGGGCTGATACCTCACCAAAGGGTTATTTCAAGGTGACTGCCATCAGCAGGCATGCTAAAGTAGGGCACTGGGAGATGTAGTGAGTGTGAATGACCTCAAAATCATTCATCTACACACACACACACACACACACACACACACACACACACACACACACACACACACACACACA
Organism: Protopterus annectens; assembly: GCF_019279795.1. Taxonomy (NCBI): domain Eukaryota; kingdom Metazoa; phylum Chordata; order Ceratodontiformes; family Protopteridae; genus Protopterus; species Protopterus annectens. Next base: position 112,423,581 of record NC_056738.1, on the reverse strand, counting down.
CACACACACACACACATACACACACACTTGCCAGTACTGAGATCCATAGGATCATTGATTCACAGGTGTGTAGTAGGTGAATGGGCCTGAAGGCTCTACAAATCTAGGCCAAGAGAATACCTTGGCATCAGGCCACATGACAATAGTCCCCAGTGTGGCTCAGGGGTGTAGTCCATGGAGTAGTCTGCAGAGGTGGGTATTGTATTCACCATCCACTCATCTGGGTTTCTATTGTGGGTGGCCAGTGATGTGCACTGCTTCCCATGTATGTGATCTATAGTCCATAACATGGCCAGTGTCTGGGTTGTGCACATGGCCCACATGCATGTTCTTTGACCTGTGGAAGTGTACTTGAAGTCTCTGGGGCATGTTGTGTGGACAGATTGGTATCTTCTGATGTAGCATTCCTGACCTCATTTGGTGAGACCTAGCTATGTAACTGAGGTCATGATTGCACCTATATTGACAGTATGATATGGGTATTCAGTGGAGTTAGTGGAGTCTGTCCATACAGGGCATGTGTATAAGGCATGGTATTCTCTCTGTGGGGTATGTTTGCAGACTCTACAGTTGTTGCAGGCATCCAGTGGGAAACATGGCAAAAAGGGTCACTTTACACATTGATTAGGCTACTGAGGGGATGGAACAGGGTGCCATGCCCTTTTACTTGCTGAGTGACATATAGTTAGGAGATGTAACACATCAAAGTACTTTCTGATGTCAGTGTCCCTGTTGTGGTCAACAGGCATGTAGTACACTGCTATCACACCATGGTTATCTGGAAGGCAATATGCAGGGGAACTACCAATATCAATGTTGTTGCCTTGCCAAGTGTGTTTGTGTATGATATGTGGGTGGACAGTGTTCTCTGAGTAATAGAAGGGTTACCTATATTGTTCACTAATCCATACTGCCACATTTAGGGCTGTGGATTGTCGACGCCAACCTCTCCGGTGTTTGACATCTGTTGGCCTTGTAATGTGGACATTGTGACATGCACTAGGTCCTCAACATAATAATTTAGCAAACTCCACCTCACAATAGATCCTGCTATTACAAAATCACAGCAACCCCCACACAGGATACTGGTGACAGATGCACACACTTGCCAGTACTGAGATTCAAACCCCTACCTAGCTATGTATTGTTATTACAGTGCACCACATTATCACACATGCCACAGAACAAATACGATGAATGTTGTTCCAAGGTACTTATAAGGTGAGGAACATCAACAGCCCTTGTAAATACTGGCATTGGGTGATGTAGTGGGTGAGAGAGCCCAAAAAATGTCTTACCCTACACACACATTTACCAGGGGGGGGAGTTTCAAACCTCTGTCTAATAATCTTTTTGGATCATTATGTTACACATTTACCACATGCACCACTTGACCTCACATCGTTTAAGATTGGCAACAGGTATGTCTAAGGTGGATGATATCTGCAGGACTGCTAAACTCAAGCACTGAGATGTGTACTGTGTGTAAATGGGGCCCAAATCTTTGCAATACAGACATACAGATGTACACACACAAACACTTGCCACAGATGAGATTCAAACCCATACCTATGTAGTTATTGCTAGTACATTGTTCCACATTTATGGCATGCACCATGGAGCTTACATGTTGCAGAGTTGTGCCAAGGTATCTTTGAAGCTGAGTGACGTCAGCAGCTGTGGTAAAGAAGGGGTAAGGGAAGTGTTGTAAGTGAGAATGACTACTAAATCAGGTCTCTACAAAGATACACACACTCTCATTTACGCAGTTGCCAGACTCAGAACTCCTACCTAACTAGTAAACTACACTATAGTATTACACAGTTATTGTAAGCGCCACAGAACTTATATGTGGGAAAGCTGTCCAAAGGTATTAACATCAGCAGCAGTGCTAAAGGAGGGGTAAGGGGAGAGTAGTAAGTGTGAATGTTCATAAAATCAGGTATTTTCAAAGGCACATACACCATCTCACACAAACGCACACAGTTTCAGAGTTGCCATGTCTGGGATTAGAACTCCTGCCAAACTAGTATGCTACACTATAGCATTACACAGGTATTGCAAGTGCCATGGAGCTGACAGGTTGAAGACCTGTCCAAAGGTATCCTTAAAGGTGAGAAAAATCATCATCAGCAGTGCTAAATGAGGGATAAGGGGAGAGTAGTAAGTGTGATTGTCCATAAAATCAGGTATTATCAAAGACACACACACACACACACTCTCACATAAACACACACAGTTTCACAGTTGCTATGTATGGGATTAGAACTTCTCCCTAACAAGTACACTACACTGCAGTATTACGCAGGTATCACAAGTGCCATGGAGCTGATAGGTTGGAGACCTGTCCAAAGTATCTTTCAAGGTGAGGAACATCAGCAGCAGTGCTAAAGGAGGAGTAAGGAGAGGGTAGTAAGTGTGAATGTCCATAAAATCAGGTATCATCAAAGACACACACACTCTCTCACACAAACACACACAGTTTCCATGTCTGGGATTAGAATTCCTACCTAAATAGTATGCTGCACTATAGTATTACACAGTTATCACAAGCGCCAACAGAGCTTACATGTTGGAGAACTGTCCAAAGGTATCTTTGAAGATGAGTAACATCAGCAGCAGCCCTAAAGGAGAGGTAAAGGGAGAGTAGTAAGTGTGAAAGTCCATAAAATCAGGTATCATCAAAGACACACACTCAATCTCACACAAACACACACAGTTTCACAGTTACCATGTCTGGGTGTAGAACTCTTACCTAACATGTTATCTTATAGTATTACGCAGTTATCAGAAGTGCCACAGAGCTTACATATTAGAGAGCTGTCCAAAGGTATCTTTGAACATGATTGACATCAGCAGCAGTGCAAAAGGAGGAGTAAGGGCTGAGTAGTAAGTGTGAATTTTCTTAAAATCAGGAATCATCAACAACACACACACTATCACACAAGCACATACAGATATACAGTTGCCATGTCTGGGAAGAGAACTCCTATCCAGCTACTATGCTACACTAGAGTATTACACAGTTTTGCAAGCAACATGGAGCTTATATGTGAGAAGGTTGTCCAAAGGTATCACTGAAGGTGAGTAACATCAGCAGCAGTGCTAAAGGAGGGGTAAGGGGAGAGTAGTAAGTGTGAATGTCCATAAAATCAGGCATTATCAAAGGCACACACACTCTCTCATACAAACACACACAGTTTTACAGTTGCTATGTCTGGATTTAGAACTCCTATCTAAATAGTATGCTACACTATAGCATTATGCAGTTATCATAAGTGCCATGTAGCTTAGAGAGCTGTAATTTGGCCAAAGGGTTATTTCAATGTGATTGACATCAGCAGGCATGCTAAAGTAGGGCAATGGGAGGTGTAGTAAGTGTGAATGCCCTCAAGATCATTCATCTCCACACACACACACACACACACACACACACACACACACACACACACACACACACACACACACACAGTTGTCATGTCTGGAATTAGAACTCTTACCTAACTAGTTTTCTACACTACAGTACTACACACATATTGCAAGCTCTACGTAGCTTATAGGGCTCAGATTTGGCCAGAGGGTTATTTCAAGGTGACTGACATCAGCAGGAGTGCTAACATGGACAATGGGAAGTGCAGTGTGTGTGAATGGGCCATAAATAATTCCTCTGGAAACACAGGCACACACTCAGTCACACTCAACTTTACATTTGACAGGACTGGGTATACAAATGCTAGATGAATACTGATTTGTACTATCATGTTGCACAGTTATCACAAGCACCCCAGACACTATAGGCCTGAGGGCTACCAAAAGGAATGTCTACAGTGATTGACATCAGCACATCATGTGATATCAGCCAATTGGATGTGTGGTGGGTGAAACAGGCTTCATAATAAAATTCTCTCTGTCACTGTCTGCCTTTCTCTTCCCCACATCTGTGTGTGTGTATGTTTGACATACTATTGTGTCTTGGCTTTGGATATGTGTGAGTATTCCTACATAATGTATGTGAAAAGCATGAATGGTGTACAATTTGGTGTGTGTGCTCAGACATCTGCGAATGACAGATATATATAGTCCACTGTGTTGTCAGATATGGGCTTTATTTCTCTAAGTGTAGGAACATGCCCAGTATGACCTGTATTGAGTGTGTGAATCCATTCCAGGTAGGGTTGCATTCCAGTCCAGGGTTTTGCATTCTACACCTACAGCTAGCAACCTGTTTCTGCAAGATATCTGTAAATAGGTTGACAATATGGAATCACAATGGGTGACAGATAGTGGGATACTGTAATTATTGCTGTCTGTGCTGCTTGTGTTACATGGTTGGTGTTAGCAGAGATATTCAGACATATATACTGTTTTACACTGTGATGTATTATGTCAACAACTACTGACAGATATAATTATTTGCTCACAGTTATTTCCTGAGAAATACAAGATGAATGAAGCTGTGTCCAGTATTGTGGTCTGCAGCCTACAAATTCTTGCACACTTATGCCATTCTGGAGGAGTAGCTGCAGACACTTGCTGATGGGTCTGTGTAAATGGTCCAGCACCTTGGTACTATGGTGGGTGAGGATCCCCTTCTTGGACATATATCACCTTAACAGAATGGCCATATCCTGCTGTGGCCATACCTCTCAACTGTACAGATGCACCCAGGTTATCCAGAGGCAGGGCTCATATATCTGGTCAGTTCCCCTTCACATTGTGGTTTACGAGCAGGTTTGCAGCCAACCATTACAGGGTTTGCAGGCAGGTGTAGCATGAGCATACATCAGAGTTTCAGACTTCACACACTCTATGACGTCCATGCTTCTACACCCCCACACTGTTATTCAATTCTCTTCCTAACATTATGTGAGCAATATATGAGAAGTATCCCTATAGATGGCCCATCACCCCAGCAGTATTTAAGGGTTGGTCCACAGTTCATACAGTAGGACATGATTGGCATGCTACTGGGGATTTGTCAAAAAGGCCTTGCATTTGTGTTCTGTTGACTGTGTTAGGTTGTGAGTTGGGACTCCATGAGCTACCATACATTGGCACTACAGGTGAGGCACAGGCCTTTGACAGAGGATTGTAGGCCATTTGGTAGTGATGCAGGCCATCTGTAGCAGGCCAGTGCATTCTGTCACTCCTACATTCCCAGGCTGTGAGCCAGTGGATTCCCCTGGGGTGACAGGGTAAATGTGCAAAATGTTAATGGCAATAGTTCCTGTCCATATTAATCCATTGGTCTGGATGCAGGAAGGGTGCTGCTTACAGCTAGGGACACACCTGCATGGGATACCACTTCAGCATGCTGCATTCTGTGGGTATTCCCATACAAAAGTGGGGTCATACTGTGCTCATTCTCAACAGCATGGATATGACCTGTGATAAACCTGTGGCTGATGGTGGGGTGAGCTGAGTGCATGTGTGATATGGAAGCTACTTGCAGCTGACTCACAGATATTCATGGGGCATTCCCCTTATGCTGCCTTGTGCAGGGACATAGGCAGTCTCTCATTACTTCATAACTGTGCCTTTTGTGGTCTGCCAGTGATTGGCCAGACTGCATCAGTATTCCAAGCTACATGGACAACTAATGTGCTGCTAACCTGTATGTACAATTCCAAAGTTGTGTGCAGCTGAGAGATACATTTTATGTACTCTGTCTGGGGTACTTCCACATGTGTACTGTGTGTATTTATGGGCCCACATTCATAGCATGTCCATCTTTCATATAATGACAGATATTGACATCTGTACAGTGAGTATGGACGACTGCTGACATGGGTATTGCTGAGAAGCATTGTGGTTGGCACTGCAGTTGTCGGAACATGGCTCTGTAATCCACAGTACTACCCATAGGCCATCAAGACACAACCTTCCATGCCTACATGCTGACCACTTTCAGACAATACTGAACCCACAACAACCTAACACACAGACTCCTGCATATTGTACACATGCAACAATCTATCCTGTAGATTGGGCCAGGTCAGGTAATCTGTGCTCCACTGTTATTACTCCTCACACTTACATGTTACTGCATTTCTACGTAGGATTGTGGGGTGGGCACACTTGATGACTTTAAACATTTTCTATGGCTGTACTGGTATTTCAGGTACACTGTTGGCTTCCATTTCATTTTGTATTCTGACCTATCATGCAGACTGGAGGTAGATCTTAGGTCTTATTGACCTACATTTCAGTTTCAGACGTCTTACCCTTCAGAACTAACATACAACTGCCAGACCTGTTGTAGTCTGTCTGTGTAGGTCTGTAGGGGGGCTGTTCACCATTGCCATCAATTGGAGGCCTTAGCCCAGCCTTTCTTTATGGTCATCTACAACTGTCCTGCTCGCTGAGGCTGGTGGTGGTTATGTGAGCCTCGCTGATATGCATGTGTGTGACACACAATTAGGCCACCACATGTACTGCAGTGGGATTTGTCACCTTGTCTAGTACTGCCTAGTATGTTGACACCAGTATCTGTTATGGATTTCATGCTGCCTATATAGGTGTCCACTATCTGCTGCCACCCCATTCAGCCACCCGATTCCCTTGCATGCTCACATCCATACCATAGATACAACTATCAGAACATACTACTCCATTCAGTTATTGATAGGAAGAGTGATTTACCTTGTGGCTGTGCCAGTATTGAGGATGGTGCTGGAGGGATGACTATGTTGGATGCACATAGTACACTCCCTATACATGGTAAAGCAGAGGTAGTGTCATGTTTGACATCCCTTTTACTGTATGTGTGAGTCAAAGAGAGGTGTCATTCCCTGGGTCCCTACCGTGTCAGTGTATGTGCTATGCATTGCCTCTTTGCCAAGGCATGGGCATACTGGGCACTCCTCCTTCTGCCTACAGGGGCAGGCTCTGGATGTTCCTCCTCCGAGTCCTCCTGTGTCTGTGCTGGTCTTGACAATGGTGGGGGGCTGTGTAGCCTTGCCACGTGCTGTTCCTGCTGCAGCTGTTTCCACAGGATCATATTGCATAGCATGGTACATACTACAAACATTTGTGTACATGTAGCTAGAGAGTACTACAAGGCTCCACTGGATATGTCCAGGCAGCGGAACCGTGACTTGAGCATCCAAAACACATGCACTTTTATGATTCTGGTTTGTACATGTGCCTCATTATGGAATTCTTGTTTAGGTGTGTGTGCATTTGTGAAGGGTGTCATCAGCCATGGCTCTAGTGCTTAGCCAGCATCCCCCACTAGGTGGCCATATGGGAAGTCCCCACTGGCAAATGATTGGTGTCATCATATGCCAGATGTGGGAGTCATGATAGCTTCCACTGCTGCCAGCACACACATTCAAGATAATGCCCTGGACATCGCACATGACCTGGCAGTTAATGGAGGCGAAGCCCTTATAGTTAATGTAGACCCTACCCCGCTTGCCGGGTGGTGCTTTGGTGTGTATGTGTGTGCAGTCTATAGCACTCACTAACTCAGGGTATTCTGCTATTTGGTGGAAGAGACACATATAGCTGGTCAATGCCTCACGGGTGTTGAGAAAATATATGTGCTCACTGGCATGTGCTGACATGGCACCCAGGAACTGGTGGAATACCCTGGATGCTGATACCTGTAATATCCCCATGATATCCCCAGTTGCCCTTTGGAAGATACCTGTGGCTAGTATTCTTAAGCATACACATACCTTAGTATGCACTGGGATGGGTTGCCCTCTGTTGCTTCTGTGTGTGAGGCGTGGCCTGCACAGCTTAACAATTTGCTGTAGAATGTCCCTGTCCACTCTATAGTGCTCCACTATCTCCAGCTCACGTAGCCCCTGGTAGGCAACCCTGGGTCTGTACAATCTTCTCCTCCTCCTCACTGTGGGTTGGCCGTCAGCATTCACATCCTCACCACCCTCAGCCTCTTGCACATGTTGATGTATGAGAGCGACAGCAGCCCCTAACATTTTGTTAGTTTTGCCAGGTAAAATTTCCCCGTCTGTGCACACTGGTGATATAGAGTTTGTAGGGAAAAACAGACTGGAAGGTATTTGCATAGTTTATAATAGTGTGCTAGGCTGTTCCATGTGTAATTGGCTGATTCTGATACATTTCACCTGCCAGCTATGCTAGTTCTCCTTGATTGCCTTCCTACTGCTGTTTCCTCTTCCCATTGCCTTCCCGTTTAAGCCCCAAGGTTCAGCGTTCATACCCAGTGCTCAGATGTGAACGGGGGGGGGGGGTTGTTGTTTGTTTTAAACCTGGTGCCCGGCTTGCACACCTGTTTAGACAATGTAAACACTGCTGGGCAGCCTCAGACACACTCCCTTCCTTAGCTGTGCTTAGCTAAGGGCAAACACAGGCCACAGAGCTCCAATAAGCTTGCAGCATGCATGACACTCCCCCTTATGAGGTCATCCACCTCTAAGACTTATACAATGGTGTTGCTGCACCTACATGGTTGGGAGCAAGCTAACACTGACAGAAAATCTGTGATTCAGTATCAATCCTCTCATTTGCATAAAACAGAATGCTAATTCATAGTTGCCACACTCACACTCAGCCTTCCCCCTTAGCAACCACTATTCCCTGGTATTGTTGTCTTATGCATGCCATTGACTATTATGGCAAAATGCTGATTTGAGTTTAAAAACTTATTTCCACCTTTTTTTCTTATTTTCAGGCTGATCCCATTTGCGGACCGCTGCCCTATGCTTAAATGGCTGAGATCAGCCAAAAAAAAAGTCTTTTATAATTTTGCAACTATTTCCCATGCCAATGGCCATATATTTGGCCAGTGGCATGCCTACTACATTGAATACAAGCTTTCTGTTGAGCTGTCATGCCTCCATTTTGTAATTTGCATAAATATATGTGGTTAGTAACCGAATACATTTCTGCAGGTTACGCTATTCCTGCACAGATGCCTGCCTGCTTCCTGGATCCCTAATTCACCTCATTTGCATGTTTTTCACCAGTAAATGAGGTAATTAGCATATAGCAGTGGAGTCCATGCAGAAATAGTGTAGGTGCGCTCGTGCACATTTTGGGGGCTCGTTCCTGGATTGCTTGGTGGCCATACTGTGTGCAGCAGCTCTTCCACTATTCAGGCACTCCATGCAGAGCTTGTTGAATCCGGGGGACCAGTTCCAAGTCACTACAAGCCCATTAGCTTTACATGTGCTTTTGTAAAAGTTATGGAGCTAATAATTATAGATATGCTTCTTCTTATATATATGGACCAATATGATTTCATAACAGGCAAATCCATCTACTGAACCTTAACACTTTCATTATGAATGTTACACAATGGACAATGTGTGACCTGTACACACAACCTATCTCAAGATGGCCAAAGAATTTTATATAATTCTAACAGATAGAAGTTTAACATAAACTAGTATAAGTTAATATAAATGGGCATATCATGCAAAACCCAGCAGGTGAGGGAAGCATATTATCTTAAACATATATAATTCCACTGAATTCAGTACTTGTTCTGCTGCTTTTTGGGGAGAGACTTTCCTGATGCTGGACAGAATTCTTGGGATAAAAAAGTAGGCATATAGCAATGTGTTAGGTGACATTCTAGTATTATCTACAGATTCTGAGCCTCTTTAGTGTGGTTATGCTGACCAATATCTTGCATTTATTGTCAAATCCTTTGGGAAAATAGCCATTGAAAGCAGTCTCTTTAAAACACACTCTGTTATCTGAGCTTGGGGAACACTGACAATGGACCAAACTCTGACTAATTCAGTGTCAGTGTTGATAAGACTTTAAAGTAGCATACATTAGTAAAATGCACGTTAAGCCATAATGCAGAAATCATAGCCCCAGATTAAACTCTATTGAACTTTGATTACCAGGAAGGTTTGACTGGGTAGGTGCCCATTTTCAGTGGAGGTCCCAGGGAGAAAAGATTCAAGTATTACAAAAGCATTTTAAGAACAATAATGTTACAATTTTCAAAGATAATACAAAAACATCTACAGTTTAAATAATTATACCACATTAATGATCAAAAAAGTGGTAAAACTAAGTCCTTACTAAATAAAAACAATGTCAATGTTCCAAACCAGCAGGATGAACCAGTTTATATGATTTATTAAAAGTACAATTCCACACAGATAGTAATCCACACAAAATATAAGCCCTTTTGTCTCCAGAGAGAGACTTCATCAGATACAATACTCCTTCATTCCTTTTATACTTTATAACTTGATTAAATTCGATTAACTAATCAATCAATCCACTTTTTTCTTTTTATACAATCACACTTTCTCTCTTGATATACAAGTTGCAAAAAAATCATTAAAAATATACAACAAAATGTTATTAACATAAATATAGAAAAAATATTCATATTAAAAAAACCTTTCAAAAATTCCTAACCACATTTTAAGTTAAAACATCATCTTGTTCCTTTAATATTGGTGCAATGGAAACTTTATCATTAAGTCCTGGTGGAAATGTGTTTAGCCTCAACTGCCATTCTCATTAATTATACCACATTAGACTTAATGCTCAAACATTGATTAATAATATATACAACTTACTTGACAATGATTTAATATTTTGAGAACTTTTAGCCATTTTATAGAGAAACTATGGGCAAGTAAGTATAATACGAACCAGAGCTGCAATATGAAGTGAGAGAGGAAACAGGGTTATGGCATGTTTAGAAAGAGCATCAGGGGAGAGAGAGTGTTAATTGAAGTAAGAAAGTGAGCAAAGAAGGGAGAGTAAGGAGGTGTAAGGCATGAATAGGTACTTGTTCATATTTAGGCATATAGTTTATCCTGGGTTTGAACAAGAACAGTGCAACATTTTGGCTAGGAAGCCTTTCAGAATGATTTTAAAGAACTGGAAGGGGGGGGTATTGACCTGATGGATACAGGTAAGAAGTTCTAAGCCTTTGCAACATGGTATGAGCACAGACCATGACCACAGATTCCGTAGGTTTGTGGACAGAGAGGAGTTTTTGGTCATTAGATCATAATGACCTATTTGGAGTATAGCTGTGTAGAATGGTATTTAGTGCTGGACAAGCACATGGATTCTGGATTATTTTATAGGTGGTAGGTAGCTGTATATATATTAGTAGATGAGTGGTTCAAATCAAGTTATGCTTTTTAGTGCTATACAGTAGTGGGTTCTGAAAGGGGTATTTGCTGCAGAGTTAGCTACTTTATTATAGCATTGTTCAAGTTTAAATTTTTTGTGATGCCTGTAGGTTACTAAGGATAGGAGAACCATAAAGCAGTGAGAGTAGGAGGCAAGTAGTTGTAGTTGCATTGATGAGAAAGATTTTAGTTCTAAAGCATCCCTATTTTTTGGTGATTTGTTAATGCAAATTTATATATGCAGGTCAAATTTAGGATTATCATCAACTATCATTCCTATTAACTTTCTATGAGAAGTGACTTCAATGGTTTTATTATTAAGAGAGATGATTTTAAATTTTCCCCGGGATTCAGGAAGCCATATTTTCCATGCAGGAACAGTGTAGGACCTCCTGCATGGAAAATGGCCGCCAAGTGATTCAGGATAGTGCTGTTTTCACATGCACAAGTGGTCCTACACTGTTCTAGCACAGAAAACTGACAGATATTCAAATCACCTCATTTGCTGGTGAAAACCATGCAAATGAGGTGATTTAACGATTCACCAAGCTGTCAGGTCTCCGTGCTAAAACAGTGTCAGTGCAAAAAAATGTATTCAGAAAATAACTGAGTACATTTCTGCAAGTGACAAAACGGAGGCATGACAGCTCATGAAAAAGTAGGTATTATGTACATTAGACATGCCAATGGCCAAATATAAGGCCATTGGCATTAGAAAGTGATTAATTATTATGAAAATTAAACTTTTTTTTGGCTGATCTCGGACGTTTAAGCATAAGGCAGCAGCGCGCAAATGGGATCATGCCAAAAATAAAAAAAATGTGAAAACTCAATTTTAAGTTAATTTTGCATTTTGCCATTATAGTCAATGGCATGCAGAATGTAAATAATACCAGGGAGCACTGGTTGTCAAGGGGAAAGGGTCCATTTTAGTGCAGTAACTAATGACCAACACACTGGGGTATGCAAATGAGGGGAGTTATACTGAATCACATATTTCTTCAAAGTGTCAGCTTGTACCTAACCATGTAGGTGCAGCAATACAACAGTGCAAGTGTATCAACTGAATGACTTCATAAGGGGTTGTGTCATGCTTGCTGTAAGCTCAATGGAGCTCTGTGGCCTGTATTTTCCCTTACCTAAGCACTTACCTAAGGGGGAGTGTCAGCTGTGCCTCTGCAGAGTGTACATAGCCTAAATGGGAGTGCATGCTGTGCACTGGGTTTTAAACAAAAAAAAAAGAAAGAAAAAAAAGAGGAAATGGCAGCACTGTTTAAATTTGAGCAATGGGTATCTGCGGCACACCTCAGGGTTTAAATAGTGAGTAACTGGGAAGGGGAAACAGCAGTAGGCAGGCAATCAAGGAGAACTAGCATAGCTGGCAGGTGGAATGTATCAGAATCAGCCAATTACACATGCAGTAGCCCAGCACACTAATATAAACTATGCAACCCACCCTACAGACTTTTTTTTCCCACAAACTCTACACCACTGGTGTACAAAGACGGGGAATTTTTAACTGGCAAAACCAACTAAAAACGTTAGAGGCTGCTGCTGCTTTACTCCAGCAATATGTGCTAGAAACTGAGGGTGGTGAGGAGGAGAATGCTGACAACCGACCTACAGTGAGGAGGAGGAGAAGAGTGTACACTTACAGGGTAACCTACCAGGGCCTGCATGAGCTGGAGATAGTGGAGGGATATAGGGTGAACAGGGACATTCTACAGCAAATCATTGAGCTGTGCCGGCCACACCTCACACACAGAACTAATAGAGGGGAACCCATCCCAGTGGATACCAAGGTATGTGTAGGCTTAAGAATACTAGCCACAGGCACCTTCCAAAGACCAACTGGGGATATAGGTTCATAGGTTAATAGGTAGGTACTAGGCTATCTGCCCAAAGGCATCTATAAGCCTAGCCAGAATGTGTTGGCTTTTGCTGCCCCCTTAGATTAGATCCATGTGCCTCTGTCCAGCAGAGCCACTGAAGTGATATCATGGGGGGTCTCACAGGCATCAGCATCCAGGGTACTCCACCAGTTCCTGGATGCCATGACTCCACATGCCAATGAGCACATATATTTCCCCACCACACATGAGCTGTTGACCAGAAGCATGCATGTCTTCCACCGTATAGCAGAATATCCTGATGTAGTCAGTGCTATAGACTGCATGCACATCAACATCAAAGCACCACCCAGTGAGCAGGGTAGGGTCTACATAAACTGCAAGGGTTTTCCCTCCATCAACTGTCAGGTCGGCATTATCATGAATGTGTGTGCTGGCTGCCCTGGAAGCTATCACGACTCCCATATCTGGCATTGCTCACACCTGTATCAGGCATTTGCCAGGAGAGACATCCCATATGGCTATCTAGTGGGGGATGCTGGCTATGCACTGGAGCCGTGACTGATGACACCCATCAAAAATGCACACACACCTGAACAAGAACACCATAATGAGGCACACGCACAAACCAGGATCATTGTAGAGCATGTGTTTGAGATGCTCAAGTCATGGTTCCACTGCCTTGACATATCTGGCGGAGCCTTGCAGTACTCTCCAGCTACATGTGCACAAATGTTCATAGTACATGCCATGCTACACAATATGATCCTGCGGAAACAGCTGCAGCAGGAAGAGCATGGGGCAGGGCCACACAGCCACCCACCATTGCCAAGGCCAGCACAGGCACACAGGGACTTGGAGGAGGAACATACTGAGCCTGCCCCTGTAGGCAGAAGGAGGCGTGCCCAGTATGCCCATGCCTTGGCAAAGAGGCAATGCATAGCATACACACTGACACTGTAAGGACCTAGGAACTGATACCTCTCTCTGACTTGCACATACAGTAAAAGGGATGCCAAACATGACACTACCTGTGCTTTCCCATGTATAGGGAGTGTACTATGTACATCTGACATAGTCAGCCCTCCAGTACCATCCTCAATACTGGCCTAGGAATAGGGTAAGTCACCCTTCTTATCAATTACTAAATGGAGTAGTATGTTATCATAGTTGTATGTATGATATAGATGCAAGCATGCAAGGCAGTTAGGTGCCTGAACGGGAGGGCAGCAGACAGCTGACAGCTATATGGGACAGCAGAAAATTCATAACAAATACTGGTGTCAACATACTAGGCAGTACTACACAAGGTAACAACTTCAACCGCGGTACGTATGATGGCACAAATAACTGTGGGTGTCAATAGGTCACAAATATGGATATCAATGAGGGTCACATACCTACCACCAGCCTCTCCCAGCAGGACAGGTGTAGATGACCATAAAGAAAGGCCCGGCTAAGGCCCCAAATGATGTCAATGGTGAACAGCCCCCCACCAGACCTACACAGGCATACTACAACAGGTCTGGCAGTTGCATTTTAGTTCTGAAGGGTAAGAAGTCTGAAACTGAAATGTATGCCATTAAGATCTGACATGTGCACTCTACTGATATGCTGCCTTTCTGCATGATAGGTCACAATACAATATGAAATGGAAGCCAACAGAATATCTGAAATATCAGTACAGTCATTGCAAATGTTTAAAGTCTTCAGGTGTGCACCCCTCCCACAATCCCATGTAGAAATGCAGTAACATGTAAGTTTGAGGAGTTATATCACCGGAGCACAGCTTGCCAGTGCTGTCCCAATCTACATTGTTGCATGTGTACAATATGCAGGGGTCAGTGTGGTAAGTTTGTTGTGTGTTTAATATTGCCTGGAAATGGTCTGCATGTGGGCCTGGATGGTTGTATCATAGTGGCCTAGGTAAAGTACAGTGGTCAACAGGGTCATGTTCCAACAACTGCAGTGCCAACCACACTGCTTCTCAGCTACACCCATGTCAGCGGTTGTACATACTCACTGTTCAATGTCAATATCTGTCACTGTCAGAAAGCTGGACACTCCATGAATGGGGGCCCATACATAGAAACAGTACATAGAAACAGTACATAGACAGAAGTAACCTACACAGAGTGCATATAAAATAACTGTCAACTGCACACAAGTTTGGAATTATACATAAAGGTTAGCATCACATTAGTTTGTCCCTCTAGTATGGAATACTGGTAGTCTGGCCAATCACTAGCAGACCACAAAAGGCACAGTTATAAAGTGATGGCAGGCTGCCCATGTCCACACCCAAGCCAGCATAAGTGGAATGTCCCAGGTATATTTGTGAGTCAGGTGCAAGTAGCTTCCATATTACACACACACCCAGCTCACCCCACCATCAGCCACAGGTTTATCGCAGGTCGTATACTTGCTGTAGGGAATGAAGTACAGCATGAACCCATCTCTGTATGGGAATACATACATGATGCTGCATGCTGAATAGATGTCCAATGCAGGTGTGTCCCTAGCTGTAAGCAGCAACCCGCCCACATGCAGACTCGTGGATCAGTATGAACAGGAAGGATTGACAGGAACACCTCAACCACTCGCCACTGTCACCCCAGCGTAATACACTGGCTTGCAGCTTGGGAACATATGACTGACAGAATGCACTGGCCTGCTACAGGTGGCCTGCAGCACTCTCAAATGGCCTACAGTCCTCTGGCAAAGGCCCATGCCTCACCCATAGTGCCAATGTATGGAATGTCAGGGGATCCTAACTAACAACCTAACACAGTAAACAGAAAACAAATGCAAGGCCATGTTGACAAATGCCAGTAGCATGGCTCCCTACTGCAAGATCTGTGGACCAGGCCATAAATACTATTGGGATAAAGGCCCAACTATAGGGATACCTCTGAGATATTGCTTTCATAATGTTAGGAAGAGGAGAGAATAACAGTAGGAAGGGGGTGTAGAACCATGGATGTCATGGAGTGTGTAAAGTCTGAAACTCTAATGTCCGCTCATACTACCCCCTGACTGCAAACCCATGAATGAATAGCCACAAAACTGTTTGTAAACCACAATGTGAAGGTAAACTGACCAGATATAAGACTCCTGCCTCTGGATAACCTGGGTGTATCTGTACAGCTGAGATGTATGGCCCCAGCAGGATATGGCCTTTCCGTTAAGTTGAAAAAAGCACAAGAAGGGGATCCCCAGCCAGCATACTAACAAGGTGCTGGACCATTTGCACAGAACCAGCACTCTGTTGTCTGTAGCTACCCCTCCACAATGGCAGGAGTGTGCCAGAATGTGTAGTCTATATGCCTCAGAATATTGGTCTCAGCTTCATTCATCTTGTATTTCCCTGGTAAATAACTGTGAGCAAAGAATGATAACTGTCAGTAGTTGATGACATGATACATCACAGTGTAAAACAGTACATATGTCAGAAAATCTATGCTACAACCATGTTACACACAGTATCCCCGGTATGTTATGTCCATTGTGTCTCCATATTGGCAACCTATCTACAGATATTCTGCAGAAGCAGGATGCTAGGTGTAGCTGTAGCACACAAAACCATGGACTGGAGTCCAACCCTCCCTGTAATGGATGCACACACTCAATATAGAAGGTCATACTGGGCATGCTCCTACACAGAGAAATGAAGCCCATGTCTGACAACACAGTTGACTACAGATATCCATTATCCACAGATGTCTGTGCACACACACCAAATTGTACACCATTGATACTTCATACACACACACATTGGATAGGAATACTCACACATATCTAAGGCCAACATAATATAATATGTCAAACATACACACACAGACACTTGGGGAAGAGTGAGACAGACAGCAACAGAGAGAATCCCATTATGAGGTCTTTCCCACCCAGTACACATCCCATTGGCCTATATCATATGATGTGCTGATGTCATTCACTGTAGAAATTCCTTTGGTTAGCCCTCAGCCCTATAGTCTCAGTGGTGCTCGTGATAACGTGTAACACTACAGTACAAATAAGTATCCATGTAGCAGTTGTAATCTCAGTCCTCTCAAATGCAAAGTTGTGTGTGAGTGTGTGTGTGTGTGTGTGTGTGTGTGTGTGTGTGTGTGTGTGTGTGTGTGTGTGTGTGTGTGTGTGTGTGTGTGTGTGTGTGTGTATGTTTCTAGATGATGTGTTTGAGGCCATTCACACTCACTACACTTCCCTTACCCCTCTTTTAGCACTGCTGATGATGTCACTCACCTTCAAAGATACCTTTAGACAGTTCTCCAATATATAAGCTCTGTGGTGCTTGCGATAACTCTGTAATACTATAGTGTATCAATCTAATTAAGTAGGAGTTCTAATCCTGGTCTTGGCAACTGTGGACATGAGTGTATGTGTGTCTTTGTGAAAGCCTGATTTTGGGGTCATTCGCACTCATTACACTTCCCTTACCACTCATTTAGCACTGCTGATGATGTCACTCACCTTCAAAGATACCTTTGGACAGCTGTCCAGCATATAACCTCTGTGGCACTTGCAAAGACTGCATAATGCTATAGTGTAGCAAACTAGTTAGGTAGGAGTTATAATCCCAGTCCCGGCAACTGTGGAAATGTGTGTGTGTTTGTCTGAGAGACTGTGAGTGTCTTTGTAGAGACCTGCTTTTGAGGCCATTCACACTCACTACACTTCTCTTACCCCTCCTTTAGCACTGCTGTTGATGTCACTCACCTTAGAGGCATGTTTGGACACTATTCTAATTATAAGCTCTGTGGTGCATGTGATAAATGCAGTGCAATGTAGTAGTAATAACTACATAGGTAGGGGGTTGAATCTCATTCCTAGCAAGTGTTGTGCACCTTAAAGATTTTGGCCCCATTTACACCCAGTACATTTCTCAGTGCCTGACTTTAGCAGTCCTGCAGATATCATTCACCTTAGAACTATCTGTTGGCAACCCTGAACCATGTAAGGTCAGTGGTGTGTGTGGCAAATGCATAACATAAAGGTCTGAAAACATAGCTAGATAGAGGTTTGAACATTACACCTGACCAATGTAAATGTGTGTGTAGGGTAAAATAGTTTGTGAAATCTCTCACCCACTACATCACCCAGTGCCAGTATTTACAAGGGCTGGTGAGGTTCCTCACCTTAGAAGTACCTTGGGACAACATCCATCCTGTAAGCTATGTGGTGCATGCGATAAATGTCTAACACTGTAATAGTAATGCATACCTAGGTAGGGGTTCAAAACTCAGTACTTGTGTGTGTGTGTGTGTGTGTGTGTGTGTGTGTGTGTGTGTGTGTGTGTGTGTGTGTGTGTGTGTGTGTATATATATATATATATATATATATATATATATATATATATATATATATATAGGTTCATAGGGTCATAGGGTCATAGGTTGGTACTAGGCTATCGGCCTAGGGCCTATTCAATTCTAGCCATAACAATTCCATGAATATTTCTTCCCACAATATTTACTTCACTGGACCCCCAGCCAGCATACTAACAAGGTGCTGGACCATTTGCACAGAACCAGCACTCTGTTGTCTGTAGCTACCCCTCCACAATGGCAGGAGTGTACCAGAATGTGTAGTCTATATGCCTCAGAATATTGGTCTCAGCTTCATTCATCTTGTATTTCCCTGGTAAATAACTGTGAGCAAAGAATGATAACTGTCAGTAGTTGATGACATGATACATCACAGTGTAAAACAGTACATATGTCAGAAAATCTATGCTACAACCATGTTACACACAGTATCCCCGGTATGTTATGTCCATTGTGTCTCCATATTGGCAACCTATCTACAGATATTCTGCAGAAGCAGGATGCTAGGTGTAGCTGTAGCACACAAAACCATGAACTGGAGTCCAACCCTCCCTGTAATGGATGCACACACTCAATATAGAAGGTCATACTGGGCATGCTCCTACACAGAGAAATGAAGCCCATGTCTGACAACACAGTTGACTACAGATATCCATTATCCACGGATGTCTGTGCACACACACCAAATTGTACACCATTGATACTTCATACACACACACATTGGATAGGAATACTCACACATATCTAAGGCCAACATAATATAATATGTCAAACATACACACACAGACACGTGGGGAAGAGTGAGACAGACAGCAACAGAGAGAATCCCATTATGAGGTCTTTCCCACCCAGTACACATCCCATTGGCCTATATCATATGATGTGCTGATGTCATTCACTGTAGAAATTCCTTTGGTTAACCCTCAGCCCTATAGTCTCAGTGGTGCTCGTGATAACGTGTAACACTACAGTACAAATAAGTATCCATGTAGCAGTTGTAATCTCAGTCCTCTCAAATGCAACGTTGTGTGTGAGTGTGTGTGTGTGTGTGTGTGTGTGTGTGTGTGTGTGTGTGTGTATGTTTCTAGATGATGTGTTTGAGGCCATTCACACTCACTACACTTCCCTTACCCCTCTTTTAGCACTGCTGATGATGTCACTCACCTTCAAAGATACCTTTAGACAGTTCTCCAATATATAAGCTCTGTGGTGCTTGCGATAACTCTGTAATACTATAGTGTAGCAATCTAATTAAGTAGGAGTTCTAATCCTGGTCTTGGCAACTGTGGACATGAGTGTATGTGTGTCTTTGTGAAAGCCTGATTTTGGGGTCATTCGCACTCATTACACTTCCCTTACCACTCATTTAGCACTGCTGATGATGTCACTCACCTTCAAAGATACCTTTGGACAGCTGTCCAGCATATGACCTCTGTGGCACTTGCAAAGACTGCATAATGCTATAGTGTAGCAAACTAGTTAGGTAGGAGTTATAATCCCAGTCCCGGCAACTGTGGAAATGTGTGTGTGTTTGTCTGAGAGACTGTAAGTGTCTTTGTAGAGACCTGCTTTTGAGGTCATTCACACTCACTACACTTCCCTTACCCCTCCTTTAGCACTGCTGCTGATGTCACTCACCTTAGAGACATGTTTGGACACTATTCTAATTATAAGCTCTGTGGTGCATGTGATAAATGCAGTGCAATGTAGTAGTAATAACTACATAGGTAGGGGGTTGAATCTCATTCCTAGCAAGTGTTGTGCACCTTAAAGATTTTGGCCCCATTTACACCCAGTACATTTCTCAGTGCCTGACTTTAGCAGTCCTGCAGATATCATTCACCTTAGAACTATCTGTTGGCAACCCTGAACCATGTAAGGTCAGTGGTGTGTGTGGCAAATGCATAACATAAAGGTCTGAAAACATAGCTAGATAGAGGTTTGAACATTACACCTGACCAATGTAAATGTGTGCGTAGGGTAAAATAGTTTGTGAAATCTCTCACCCACTACATCATCCAGTGCCAGTATTTACAAGGGCTGGTGAGGTTCCTCACCTTAGAAGTACCTTGGGACAACATCCATCCTGTAAGCTCTGTGGTGCATGCGATAAATGTGTAACACTGTAATAGTAATGCATACCGAGGTAGGGGTTCAAAACTCAGTACTTGTGTGTGTGTGTGTGGGTGTGTGTGGGTGTGTGTGTGTGTGTGTGTGTGTGTGTGTGTGTGTGTGTGTGTGTGTGTGTGTGTGTGTGTGTGTGTGTGTGTGTGTGTGTGAGAGAGAGAGATCAGTATTCTGTGATTGTGTAATAACAGGATCCATTGGGGGTGTATTTTGCTAAATTATTATATTGATGACCTAGTATATTTCCCAATGTCCACATTACAAGGCCAAACTTGTCAAACACCGCAGAGGTTGGTGTAGACAATCCATAGTCCTAAATGTGTAGTGCCATGTGCAATGACTATGTGACAGTATGGATTATTTAACAATATAGGCAACCCTTATAATGCTCAGAGACCACTCTCCACCCAGGAATCATACACAAACACATTTGCTAGGCAGCAACTGCCATATCAGTAGTCCTCCTGCAAATTCCCTCACAGATAGTACCCACAGTGTGATTGCAGTGGACTCCATGTCAAACCGATGACCAGACATGACTGGTGTCACACAGGGTATGGACTCATATCCTCTCATGTTTGGGATCTACCCTTCAGAGGTGCAGGAGAACACAAAGGCAACCTGGCTGATAATGTTTTCATACAATAGTAAGGTGGGTGGTAGCATTCCTAATCCATGTGATGTTGACATCATGCGTAAAGGCCACTTGACACCTATGACTGTTGTCAGAACCCTGGACATTGCCTTAGTGCCAAGAGATGTGCCTCCATGACCTTTGGGAACACCATGGCTCACATGAAGTAATACATTGTTGGTAGTCCACTGAACAGTGATGTTATTATAACAGAATGGGGAACACAGGTTAACAGTCAGCTGCCTGTTGACCACAACAGTGCCACTGACATTAGGAAGTACTTTGATGCATTACATCTCCTGTCTGTGTGTTATCCAGCAAGTAAAAAGGACATGGCACCTTGTTCCATTCCCTCAGTAGCCCAATGTGTACAGTGGCCCTTTTGCCATGTTCCCCACTGGACATCTGCAACATATGTAGAGTCTGCAAATGTACCCCACAAAGGGAATACCATGCCTTATACACATGGCCTGTATGGACAGACTCCAATAACTCCAATGAATCCCTGTATCATAGTCTATGTAAGTGCAATCACTACCTTGGTTAAACAGCCATGGCTCACCAAATGAGGTCAGGAATGCTACATCTGAAGATACCAATCTGTCCACACAACATGCCCCAGAGGCCTCAAGCACACCTCCACATTTAAATGAACATGAATGTGGGACATGTGCACAACCCAGACACTGTCCATGTTATGGAATATAAATCACATACATGTGAAACAGTGCACATCACTAGCCATCCACAATAAAAATCTGGATGAGTGGATGGGGAATACAATACCCACTCCAGGGGACCACTCCAGTACTGGCGAGTGTGTGTGTGTGTGTGTGTGTGTGTGTGTGTGTGTGTGTGTGTGTGTGTGTGTGTGTGTGTGAATAGTAATCTCAGTGTGTTTGGTTGATGAATATCCCCTGTGGCTGTGGTTATTAGCAATCAGAGGTGTGTCCAAACCACAACACGTATGATTCTCCAGTCTACAACAGATGTTGTAAATCAACATATACCTATGTTACAACCCTCAGCCCTATAATCTGTGAGGCATATGTGATCACTGTGTTACAGACTGGGGATTTCCATGCACATACAACTGTACACTAGCTATGACATGGTGGATGTGTTACCACACACTGCCATACCCCATGATCTTGCTGCAGGGCCACATCCTGGTGACACATATATGCCTAGAACAGAAACAGAATACAGCATGTGAGAACACATTCAGTCAGCACTTCATTTGTGAGTGGAGAGAGGGGTAAAGCTGGCACTGAATGTGTTGCCAAGACTGTGGCCAATCTCTGTTGTCTCAGGATAGTTATAAGCATTGTGCAGTAACTCACAACACTTGTGTTTAATGCTGTGGAGGTTGTTGATGTAACTATCAAAGGCTGTTGTGATTGTCTTCAGTGTCTGCTGCATGTCTGCTGTCATAGATGCCTGTAGGGGATTTCATGAAGGATCCAAAGTTGTGTTTGAGGCTAATAAGGGAGTTCAACAGTCATGGGACACCACCTTTCTCTGCAACAGTGTCCTCCTTCTGATATACACTTTAGTAATGGCAGGGGGCCATCACATTGTCTCCCAGTGTTTGGAGGACAGTGTCTGGGTTCTGTTGGCTCTGGCTAGTAGCATGCATTCATGTACCTGTTTGTACAGTGCATATGTGCAAGATTCCACAGTCATGCAGCTATTTCCCGTTGACGTGGGTGCAGTGAAGTCATCCACCCCTGTTTTCATGGCTGCAAAGTCAGCTTTGGAGAGGTTTTGCAAGGTGGTTACCTTTGCAGGGGGGTGTGGCTGACATGTTGAGTTCCATGTTTATTACAGCCTGTGTGGATCTCACCATGCAGGTATTTACATCTGTGGATGGGCAACAGTCCCATATTTAAGTCAACACAGGTCAAGGTTGTTGCAACCTCTACTTGGGGTCAGTATGAGCTGGTCCAGGACATTGGAAATAATGAATCTCAGAAGTGTTGGGCCACTGTACAGGTGCTTGGCTACTTTCCCCAGGTGATGGAGGGGTAGTTGAAGTCTCATACTATATCAGTTTTGTGCTGGACCATCATAGATGGCAGGATGTTGAGGAATGTGCATTGACACTCTAGGGACATAGATGTGGATCCATAAAAGGCTATGGTCTGGATTGAACTATTACCCCAAGGCAGTTGTACTGGAAGTATCTCCAGTGCATTATGCTGGGATACTAGTCTGGCGGTGTTCCTAGCCATAATGAATATGGAGACAACACCACCTGTGGAGGTGTGGTGTGGTCCATGCTTGGGGGCTGACAGCTGTGGAATGCGTCATAGCCTGATACTGCAGGTCTGCTGTCTGCTGCTGTGAACCACCTCTCCATTACAGCAGACATGTGTCCTCCACCCCAACAGGTGCTTTGAGTGACTGCATCCTGACAGTTAGATGTCTACTGTTGAGCAACATGACCCTCAGATTGCATACATGTCTAGCTGTTATGGTGGTAATTACATTAGGAACACTGCCTAATAAGGCATCATAGGGTTGGCAAGACACTTAGCCCGTACCTGGCAACCTAGCATTGACAGATGTAGGACATCTGTGACAAGGCATTGGGTTTTGTCAATCATGTCATCCCAAGCAGAGAGGTGCTGGATCCCCTGAGAATGACACAAAACATGTAAACCAATGTTGCAGTCAATCATCTGTTGATAGTAACGCAGCATCATTCTGAGTGACAGTGGTACACTGCTCAGATCTACTGTCACACCTGCCTGGACCACATAATCAGAGAGTTCAACCATGTCCCTTGTCATGTAGTTCAGGGAGGTGTGTCTCAAGTCATGCCCACCCACATGGATACAGAGTGATACTCATAGTCATTGTGAAGTGCCATGACTGGCTGTGTCATGTGTTGAACACTGGCATGTGATAGATATTTGGCTGTTATCTGCTCCATATTCAACTTAGTGAGTGGGATATGTGTGTGCCTCAGTATTGAGTTACCCATGATCACTGTATTGTGCAAGGTGCTTAACCTTAGGAACTTAGGTTGATGGGCACACTGTGAGAGTGCATATGTCCACATTGGGCGATATATGGGTAACTTTCATATGTCTGAGTGTTTGGAGTTTAGAGGGGAAGGTTGTCTGTGTACATGAGGCAGCTGCAACAGTGACTCAGAATGGACAAGTGCACCAGGTTAATGGATGAAAGCACAAATAACTGCCCTTCAAACATGCCAGGAGGGGTGGACATAACTAGTAAGTACTGGGGCTACATCTGTGATGAACGAGTACTGCTGATGGCTCTCAGGTGTGCCACACTTCTTGATACAATAACCTGGTGAAGTGACAAGCCATAATGCTAGATGAAGTGCAAGACAGAAAGAACTAGCACAATATAAGGGTGGAACAGAAGGCAGACTGTCTGCCACCTATAATACTTTACTGCAGCTGTGCAGTTATCAGCAGTTTTGGCCATGTGAAAATTCAGTAAGCTCTGTAGCTCATTCGGTAACTGCATAACACTAGACATAACTAGATAGGCAGGAGTTCTAATCCCAATACTGGCGTGTGTGTGTGTGAGACATGTACTGTCTGGCTTATACCATTTATGACTTGTGCACTAACCTTCACACTTCTCCTTGCCCCAGTCTAGTAGACCTGTTGATGTCATCCACCTTAGAAGTACCTTTGGACAAGGAAGAAATGTATCAGCTCTGTGGCATGTCTGATAACTGCATAGTACTATAGTAACAATAACTAGATAGGCAGGGAGTTCTAATCACCCTACTGGCAACTGTTTTAAGGGGTATAGTAATTATATGATGCCTCATGTAGTTTATTTGGCTGAGTGTGGAATTTGTGGGGCATTTTATATCAGGAAGACCAATAGACCCCTACGTGATAGGATGAGGGAACATATCTATCACATTAGAAAAGGGTCTCCCCACAATGCACTTTCCAACACTTAGTTGAATTTGGGGATACCCACACATTTAAATTCAAGGTGATTGAGGTTATTACACCGAGCATTAGGGAAGGGAACATCATTACACATAGTGAATATAGGGAGGCTCGTTGGATTGTTCTTTTACGAGCAGATAGAGGAAAAGGCCTGAATGAAAGGGCCTCTATCAAGCCCGTTTTAAAGAAAAGGAGGTTGTGTAAATGAAGTTTTTGAACTTAGTTCTTGTATTTTTATTTTTATGCACCTTGGTTAATGTGTTTTTTCTTAGGTTTTATTGTTTAGATTTTTATGTATTTTTTATTTTTTCTTTTCCACATTTAGGATGTTATTATTTCATGTAAAATGTATTTGATATGTTTAACTTTTGATATATAATATATATAGTATATAATGTATGCATTTATATATTTTATATATACTATGGCTTTTAATGATTGATTAATTGATTGATTATTTAATTGATACTTTTGAGTTAGAATTGCTCCATATAAATATCAGTCAGCTCTTTGTTCACTATCTGGTCTGATGAAGCTCCTATGCGAAAGCGCTCACCAGTTTGTGTTTCTGCAATAAACTGTGGATTTTTTATCGCCTTGGCTTTAGTTTGTGTTTGGATACCTCAGTTTGTAGCCATGTTTCGCTCCATTGGTATTTTTTACCTTTTATTCCTAACTGTTTGGATGTGTTTGCGTGAGAATCATATAGTGAGTGGGTTACACCATTTTTGACCTGTGTACTACCTTTTACATTTCCCCTCACTCCAATTTAGTAGTCCTGTTGATGACATCCACCTTAGCAGTACCTTTGGAAGAGATGGAAATGTTTAAACTCTGTGGTGCATTTGCTAACTGTGTAGCACTATAGTAGGAATACCTAGATTGGCTGGAGTTCTAATCCCTATGCTAGCAACTGTTTGTGTGTGTGTGAGGATCATATATTATCTGGCCTATACCATTTTTGACTTGTGTACTACCCTTCACACTTCCTACTACCCTTCACACTTCCCTTCACCCCACTCTAGTAGTCCTGTTCATGTCATCCACCTTAGAAGTACCTAAAAGTACCTTTGGATGAGGTGGAAAAGTATCAGCTCTCTGGCACATCTGATAACTGCATAGCATTGTAGTTACAATAACTAGATAGGCAGGAGTTTTAATCACCCTACTAGCAACTGTTCAGATGTGTATTTGTGTGAAAATCATATAGTGTGTAGGTTACACCATTTTTGACTAGTGCAATACCCATTACACTTTCCCTCACTCAATTTAGTAGTCCTGTTGATGTCATCCACCTTAGAAGTACCTTTGAAATAGGTGGCAATGTATAAGCTCTATGGCATGTCCGATAACTGTGTAGTACTGTAGTATTAATACCTAGCTAGGCAGGGGTTCTCATCCCAATACTGGCAACTGTTTGTTTGTGTGTGAGGATCATATGTTGTGTGCCTTATAACATTTTGATGTATATACCATACACAGCTGGTGACCACCTCCCGCTACCATTACTTTATATAGTGTGGTAACAGCATCTGCCTCACGTGCAGCAGGTTAAACCATTGTACAGTCCTCTGTACAGATGTGTCTGGAATAGCCATATGTTTGCAACCTATATACGGTCGGAAGTGGTCTGTGTGCCCTAACAATGCCCATGTATGTGATATTGTAGCCAAATAGACCACAATAAGTGTGCTCACACATATGGCAGCACGAAGTATCATATCTGACTGAAACATCATGCTGATATGATGTCTGCTGCCCTCACAGGTGGCCATCTTTATAGGTGCAATACATGAGTCCAGATGCTTAATTTTACAAGTGAACTGTTCCTGTTATGGGTCACATTAAAGGCTGGGAGAGGTGTGGACTGACATATTGTGGTCCTAATTAGTATTTAACAGAAACACCTTGCATCTTACCAGGGGGTGTGTACACAATTTATATCCACTGTATACCATTAATGTGTCACACATGTCCCTACCTTAGGCCATTTGTACAGCCCATTTTGCTGGCCTCTGTCTAGACATTCTGGCACTGACAAGTTGTGAGGTATGCTACCGGAATGTTGAATTCATGTCAGATAGACCCCAGTGGTGACCACTGTGATGCAATGCACTTAACCCGAGCAGAACTGAACATGCACAAAAAGCAATATAGTTATTACATAAAGCAATATATCTATTACTGATGGTTGTGTACATGGTAAATTGCATGCCCTTCACATGCCTGGGGTATTGCCAGGCAACATCAGAACAATCTCAAACTCACCAGCGTCAAGCTACTGTCCCATATGCAGACCAGAGGGTCCTAGGTAGTTGTGAGAGGGAGTTATTATCAGCAGACTCACATGTAGCCTTGGTACAGGATGGATACAGCATGTCTGCACATCTACATTACTAACCCCAGTAATACACAATGTCCTGTCCTGACCATAGATGTGCACTTCTGTGCATTAGAAAACCCCATCCACAACTGCAGTCAGACCTGACACATGGCTGTAGATACAATACAGATACATGTATGTCTGCTATATTAGTGTACTAATCCCCATTGGGCCCTTACCTGCATGCCCCTCATCCAGTGAGTGTGTGCAACCCACCTCCACAATGCTTCCTTCAGTTTCATGGCTTGTGTGTTGGGCGGGTGCCCCAAGTTTGGCAACGAGCTTCTCTGTGGGTGTCAGTGGGGGCTGAATGGCTGGACCCCCACCTGTGGCTAGCCGGTCTCTCAGTACAGCAGCAGCCCATTGATGGTCATGGCGGATGAGGTTGGTGGCCTTATACTGCACATGCTCATAAGTTCGGCCAGCATCATTTACCCTGTGGGCCACACTGTTCCACAGTGAAGTCCTCTCCCACACATCTTCTGCTCTCCATCCAATTAACAGGGCATAATGTCCAATCACATATTGGGTGATGATGTCAGTTTCCTGAACAGAGAATGCTGGTAGGCAAGCCCTCTGCATGTTACCTGGAAGACATAAACGGAAAAAGGTCACAGGACCTCATATGGTTGTCAAACTGCACATCAACAGTGGATATTACTTGCAAATAATCCACACTACACCATAACACTCCACGCTATCATGGCTATAGCAGCTTGCATTACACTCCTGGCCCTGAGATATCTTTCCCCCAGTGTTGGACACTTGATTGCATAAGCCTCTATTCTCCATTCATTTCTGTTTAGAGGGTTGACAAGGGCCATCTTCCATGTGGATGGTGTGTGGATGGTGACAGACCTGTATTTGACTGTGGTGTGTGATGGAGCTATGAGCACATGCCTGACTTCATGTAGGAGGCAGGCAGTGATGTTATGCCCCATGGAGATATGCTGTCGCTGCCATCAGTAGGCAATATGTACATGCTCACCATTGCTGAGGGGAGGAGTGTGGTTGATGTGCATATCCTCCTGTACAACTGGGGTGGATAGGGTGGCGATGTTCCCACCTAACGTGTGTGATGCAGTTGCCTATACACATGGCAAGTGTGTATGATGTGTTCTTTACCCCCAGTACAGGGTGAACTGTGTTGTTTCCGCTGAGACTTATGTCTGATTTTTAGTCATGGTCAGCCTTACAGGAAGTCACCTGTGAACATACATACTTGCTCCGATATAGGTGGACTTGCTTCCAAGTTGTTGCCTGCACCTATGTGTCCCTGTACAGCCAATGTAGCAACCTATTATGTGGTTTGTGTATTGCTGCTGTCCACCAAAGTGGATTATTCTACCTTGGTGGAGGCTAGTTATGCAGGTCAGGTACTGCTGAGTCCATATAGCTACAGTGGATATAAAGGGTACACACCCCTGTTACAATGCCTGGTACTTATGAAATTGGAACAAGACACCAAAATAACTAATTTCAAAACAATTCCCACCTGTAATGTGACCTATAGCCTGTACAATTCAATTGAAAACATAACAATCTGGTCTGTGAAAACATATGGGAATAATAATCAGTACAATAAGCCATGTGAATGAGTGTGCACACCCTTAAACTGATATGTTGTGTATGCACCTCTTGAGATGGTTACAACATTAATTTGTCTTGGTTTGGACTCTAACATCACGGCACATCTTCACTTGGCAATAGTTGCTCACCTTCCTAGAAACAACTTTGATTGTATTGCAATGGAATTGGACAGGTTAGAGGTCACATTCAAGATGAGAAACCTTATGAAATGATCTTCTGTGGTCTGATTGTCATACAGCACACAAACCTGGCATTCCAACAGGGGTGTGTACACTTGTGATATTCACTGTATGTAGGTGTTGATATAGCTGGTAGTGGTAGGCATGGACAGTGGGTCATAACACAGCTGGACACTTCTCCGATTAATACCTGATAATCATGCCTACTCTAGTACCCTTATCAGTGTCAGGGCAATGCAACCACCAGTAGCTGTACACATTTATGTATGTTGTATGCACTGACATTGATATTACACACATGTACAACATGCACAACTTATGTACCTGACTGCTTGAAACCCATGTGATTAGTTTTGTGCCTTCCAGCTGAACATATGCATACATATATGTATTCAGGGGATACCTGGTATACATTTCTGTTCTATGTTAGTATGGCGGATTCTAGTTACAGTCTTGCTGTTCAATCATACTTCTCAACCTGTTATAGCAGTATGCCTAGACAATGGCACACATAAATGGGTGACAAAAGGGACATCACTATTGATACTGTATTAATATAGCTGTACCATACATCAGTACGTTGATTGCAGAGTTGGCTTTGACATCACTGTGATAAGCTGGAAGATGTCCAACAGTCATAAGTAGGCTATTATGTTACAATGTCTTTGCTTACAGACCTGCCAGTGGTTTGGCTGACATAACACAGGTATATGTGTATGTGACTACAGATACCAGTCACAAATGTGCTTAATGTCCAGCAGAACACTGTACAGTTAAATGTTATTAATTCAATATATCACATGCAGTTCAACACATATGTCTGCAACAGTACTTTACTATGCACCTGCCCTATATCGTTCTCTTAGCTTTACAAGACAAACATGTGTCATACTCATATTCACAGATAACATGGATATGGACAACATCCCATTAACTGGCCTAGCAGTGGCACAGTCACAACTGTTTGACAGACACCCCAGTGGATGTCATATATGAGCTGTCCATTCCCAGGGTGAGTCAGGCTCCTGAGGTGTGATCCTACTTCACAACCTATTAGAGCATCGCATCTGGACAAAGCCTGAAATGATGGGGGGATAAATAGGGACAGGCATTAAATATTCCTGTTACAAACATAGGAAGTTTGTAGAATGATACATTTTGCATTACCGTGAATATTCTTAGGGATATGGAGTCTTAAACTCAAGTGTTTTTCATTACTTGATGACGTCAATCCTCAGCTATTTGCCAGACAAGTACAGATTTCAGGAGGAACAGACAAAAACTATGATGGGAAAATCTGGACATTCTGTGAAGATCTGTACAGTTGGGAGGGTGGCCTAATGGTTAAGGTGTTTGCCTTGCAAACGCAAGGTGCAGGGTTTGAGTCTCACAAGGGATAATTGGCTAGGCTTAAAATGGCTTGCAAGGGCAGTTAGCTTAGTACTAACCTATGAACCTATATGTCTGTAATCTCACCCACTGCAGAAATGGCCAGATGCTATGGCCATAGCAGCTGTTCAGCAGGACATTAGTACAGCAAGTCTTGCTGGGACATATATTCCTCCAAATCATATTCCCATTATTACAGACCAAGTACTACATTCAATTACATGCTTACATGTTCCACATACCTTTTTTCTTTCTTCTCTTTTCCAGTTTATGTTTTATTTGTTTTCTCTCTCTTCTCTCTCTCTCTCTCTCTCTCTCTCTGCAATACAAGGATAGAGCTGGTTTTAATAGGTAGCAGCATGGCTTTTGTAGGTGATGCTCATGACCAGGTGACAGCCTGTGCACCTATTGGGGTTCCCCACTTGCTAATTGCATACAGTTCTTCCAGTAGCCAATGTCATGGCAACACACTCATATAACTGAGTACTGTGTACCATGTGGGCGTTGGCCCTTTCCCTTACTTGTGAAGAAGACATCCTGGAGTTGTGTGAGCTACTACCTCTTACAACAAGACTTGTGGAGACAAGCCAACTACATGGTGGAGAAGGTTCAAGACTTAGGGGCAGAATGTGAGTATTGCTGTTATATGTTTGGAATATTGCTAGTTTAACAGGGTTTGTCTGCACATGCTACTTCTGCATGGGTTTCAGTCTGAAAAAAATTCTGTCTCTGCATAGCTCTCAACTGTAGGGCCATCCACATACTGGCCACAGGTTAGCTTGTTATGTTTGGTCTGTTCCCCAGACAGGTGTTGTCCTTGACAAATCAGTAGCATACTCTGGTGATTGCATTCTGTAAATGGTAACATCCATTTGTTTTTCTGAGTTTATATCCCTCAGAATGGAAATGTTACAGCAAACCCTGCAACACCAACAATGTTTTCAGTGTATAACAGCAATATTTCAAGTATGGTATTGTATTTGGGCCTCTGTCCACCAGCTATGTCAGGCTTTGGCCAGATGTCATACAGTAGGAGGTTGATAAGTATACTATTCCTGTTGAAGGGAAAGGCTGGCAAACATGTTGAGGTCTGTACATTCAAAAGGTTTGTGTATATAAAATAGATGCCCTTGTAACATATTTTATGTGGGGGGACAGTAATACATGTTTTAAAACTAGGCTGATATACGTGGTCTATCAGCAGCATATGTTTGTATGGGTATTTTGGGACATATATGCATATACATTTATATATATATATGGCTGACTGGGAAGGAGAGTTTTTGCTTACAGACTTAGATTTTCAAAACAATGTTGGCTTTTTTAGAAGATTTGTTGATGATCTTTTTATCCTGTGGAGAGGGGATGAGCTGTCGTTGTTGCATTTTGTGGAAAGAATGAATGAATTTACAGATTTCCTTAAATTCACTTTGAATTATTCCTTAAACAGTATTTCCTTTTTAGATGTTAATATAATGAGGTTAGATAGTGGCCTACTGAACACGAATGTGTATAGGAAACCATGTTATAGAAATACGCTTTTACATAGGCGTAGTATGCACCCTGATTTTGTGTTTAGGAATGTGATTAAGGGACAACTGATGAGGGCCTCGAGACTAAACCCCACTAACACAGGGTACACACAGGAAGTATTGGATTTGAAGAACAGGCTTTTGGATAGACAGTATAGAAGCAGAGATATAGATAGAACTATTGCTACAGTGAATGAGATGAGGGGTAATAAGGCACGTCCGTACTTTTCTGAACAATATAGCGGAGAGTTTGAGTCGTCATTTAGTAGAGACAATGAACAAACAAAAATGGGAATGACTCTATACTATACGAGGGACGTTAAGGAAATTGAAGGAATTATAGAAAAACATTGGGAAATTATTAGGTTAGATGAGGAATTAAATGAGTTAGTAGGTGACATTCCTAGATTTATATATAAGAATAAACCTAATTTAAGGTGTAAATTATGTTATAAATCAACTATGGAGAAGATTGTTAATGACACTGCTGTGTTTAACACACGTCCATGCCAGAATTGTAATCAGTGTGCGTATATTGATAGTGATATGAAGTTTGTACATCCGGTAACGCACATTGAATATAATTTTAGGACTAGAACTGATTGTAGGAGTACCCATGTTGTTTATTTAGCTAAGTGTGTCCAGTGTCCTGCGTTTTACATAGGTAAGACTTATAGACAGCTAAGAGAACGTATGAGAGATCATCTGTACCATATATGGATAGGGTCGTTGAATTATGCTTTAGCTAAACATGTGATTAACATGGGAGCTACACATTATTTTGGATTTAGAGTATTACAGCATATTAAACCTGGTCTTAGAGGGGGTGAAGTTGATAACTATTTACAGGAATGTGAAACGCGCTGGATTATACGGTTAAGAGCAGATGAGTTTCCTGGGCTTAATGATAAAGTGCAGATCCAACCATTATTACGTAAGAGGAGATTAAGGAAGCCCACATACCATTAACTAGTTTGAATTAAGGTAGGTAGTAACACCCAGTGCTTTGTTGTTTTGTAGTTAGGTAATTGTCATAATATATTCATCCATGAAAATATATTTTATCTTTTTGGCATATATATGCTATATATGTGTATTAGTATATTTATTCTGTTCGATATATATATATATTTTTGACTGGGCTGAAATTCATGTTATCTGAATTCTTATCAGAGTGTTCAAAAGGTATGATTTTAGAATTTAGGTAATTATTTACTACGTTTACTAACATAATGGAATGCGTTTTTAGTATATATTTATGTGTATTTATATATTATAAACATATGATTATATGCATATTTATAACATGTTTTTAGATTTTTTAGATGCTAGTCAATTGAGTATGCTAAATTCTCTATATACAAATATTTTATGTATTGTACGTATATATGTATGTACTTATAACACTGATAGATCAGGACTGGTTAACAGTTTAGAATATATGTATAAGCTTCACTAGTGAGATGTAAGAACACAGATGCCTTTTGTGCTTGGTGCATCTTTAAAGCTTAATTGAATAATTTGCCTGTTTAATTAACCTATCAGGAGTAGGCTGTATACTATTTAAACTTCTAGTGATGGTGCATTTGACTGTTTAAAGTTTGACAAAGCCTGTTGGTGAAAGCGCTCACTTATCTATTTGCAAATAATTAAAATCCTATTTTATTGAATATTTACGTTGATATATCATCTTTGAATCGCTTTTGGGATTTATATACAGCTTAAGAAGTCTTACAGGAGATTGTTTTGAAACCTTGGATATACAGTTATCAACTGCTCTTATTTGTGAGACTTTTATTTGAACTGAATTGCTTTATTCATCTTCGCACCTGCATGACAAACGTTTGTTCAAGTGACATATATATATATATATATATATATATATATATATATATATATATGGTTTCACTTCAGAATCCTGAAATATCACAGACCTCAACTTCATAATCTGGAAGCCTAAAATCCTGAAAACCCAAAATCCTGAATCTCAAAATACTGAAAATATACAGGACACAAAGATTGACAATATTACAGTACAAGGAATCACAGAAACACATACAAGACAAAGGATAGCACTTTTCATCAAGTACAGGCAGAGGGGCAAGCCCTCCTGCGCCCCCCACACCCTCTGCTAATTAAATATATGAGTTCCAAGATTGTACTCCACAGAAAAAAATTGCAAACATACCATCACATGTTTCATATAATGTTCCCTTTTAACTTGCTATACTACAGCATAACTCACAATAGTGTAGTGAAGTGCAATCATGGAGTTGATATATTTAAGTAGCAGAGGGTGTGGGGGGTGCAGGGGGGCTTGCCCCCTTGCCTATACTTGGTGAAGTATACCAAGATGCTGTATTATAGCAAGTTAAAAGGGAACATTATATGAAACATGTGATGGTATGTTTGCAATTTTGATGATGAACCTTGATGATTGGATGGGAGATAGGAAATTCACCCCGGAGATCATGTCAGTTGCCCTGCTAGACAGGGGCCTGGAGAAGTAAATATTGTGGGAAGAAATATCCAGGGAATTGTTGTGGCTAGGCTTGCATAGGCCCTAGGGCCGATAGCCTAGTACCAACCTATGAACCTATAAACCTATGAAAAGTGCTATTTGGTGGAATGTCATATGGTTTGTGTTGTCTACTGTTAGTATATGTATCCTGTGTGTTTTCAGTATTTTGTGATACAGGATTTTGAGTTTTCAGGATTTTGTATTTTCAGGAATTTGGGCTTCCAGATTATGAAGTTATGAAGTTGAGGCTTGTGATATTTCAGGATTCTGAAGTGAAACTATATATATATATATATATATATATATATATATATATATATATATATATATATATATACATGCTATGTATATATGCATATGTATATATATATATATATATATATATATATATATATATATATATATATATATATATATATATATATATATATATATATATATATATGTGTGTGTGTGTGTGTGTGTGTGTGTGTGTGTGTGTGTGTGTGTGTGTGTGTGTGTGTGTGTGTGTGTGTGTGTGTGTGTGTGTGTGTGTGTGTGTGTGTGTGTGTGTGTGTGTATAAATATATATATATATATATATATATATATATATATATATATATATATATATATATACACCTCATATTTATTGGTAATATATCTATATATTGTTGTACACATATATGGATCTCCCTACGTCTCACTCTCTCTCTATGTATGTTTCTATTCAGATATATATATATATATATATATATATATATATATATATATATATATATATATATTTATAGATACCAATCCTTTCTAATTGCACAGTGTCTCTTCCCTAGTGTAAACTGGCTTTAAAGAAGGGTATGTTTGAGAAAACATCTTAAAACCATACAGCTGAGGTGGCTTACTGGAAAATTACTTTGACTATGGTGTGCAGGATCATGGGTTCCAGACCCACAACAGCTGTCTGCTTTGTTGCTAGGCAGAACAAGGAATGTTGGATACAGAGTAATCAAGGTGGTTTGAGCAGCTGTAAGCGTGTTTGCATGGGTTTGAGTAATGGTAAGCCATGCTAACATATGGTTAAAGAAATAGGAACTTACACTGTGTAGGCTTTGCTTACCAGTGCGCAAATCTGCTTAGCATTTACATTTAAACAATGATGAAACCTGCTAAGCATAGCTCAGCCCTGGTAACCATTAGTCACATTCCAGTCTGATAAAATAGCAGTGTAATGACATCTTTAATAAGTGGATTTAATTTCCTGTGCATAATATACTTCTATATGCTGTCATTACAATAGCCAGGGGTGTGACTATACTGTATGGGACACCTGGGTATACATGGGTAGTACCACAATCTTTTCTCTTTGTATTAGCTTTCATACATGGGTAGTATCCCAGGTTATATGCAGTCACACTTGCATGTTACACCAGCTACAGTGCACTGGTTGATAAAAATAGTTTAAAACATATTGTATCATTATGTTAGTATTTTTAACAGTGTTTTTCCAAGTAAGAGTAGATTGCAGATTGTAGCACTAGAACCATACACCCCTGCATGCAAAGCTGGGACTCTGAGTACTCTGAGTCATATCTTGTTCTTGGTGTTTAAGCTGTATGTTTTTATGTATCTCCTATTGGATATTGATCTGATATGTTGATATTAACTGTAGTCTACTATGTTTCTGGACATGTCATT
Organism: Protopterus annectens; assembly: GCF_019279795.1. Lineage (NCBI taxonomy): Eukaryota > Metazoa > Chordata > Ceratodontiformes > Protopteridae > Protopterus > Protopterus annectens. The sequence goes on along the minus strand of NC_056738.1, from coordinate 112,387,308 downwards.
GAGGACTGCTCTCATGTAGTAATGACATACCTTTCAGTTTCAGACATCTATCTTTCAAAACATTCATCCTAATGCATAACCTGTTGGCTATCTACTTTCTGTTTGTCTTCTGTACAGATGTGCAGATGTCAGGTTTTGCTAAGGCCATACCACTATGCAGGTGCCCACATTGTATTGTGCTGTGTGCCTGGGCACTGCTACTAGTTCTGACATATGGGACATTCCTTAATGTAGGCCTTGCCCCTTTTCCTTGCCTGTGTGAGGGACATTACAGAGGTGGTGGCCTACAGATTCACATACAGTAGGTGGCAATACATCACAGAACAGGACATGTGGAGGCAGCCAAACAGCATGGGGGACATATTCCCAGATTTGTGAACAAATTCTATGTCATCAGTGCTGTTATACACATGGTGGATTGATAGATTGACAGGATTTGTGTGGACATGCATTTAGTGAGTGACTTCACAACTGACAGTGATATGTCTCTGACATACCTCTCCACTGGCACGCTGTCCACAGACTGGCCACATGTCTGCCTGTTATGTTTTGTCTGTTCCCCAGACAGTTGGTGTCCTTGGTAAATAGTGAACTCTGGAGAATGCAGTCAGTAAATACTCACATCTATTGTTTTTACCAACATCATATTTCTCATAAAGGATGTTACAACAAACCCACTAACATCTGAAACTGTCTCAATGTATGACAGCAATAGGTCCAATTTATCCCTGTGTTTGTGCCTCAGTCCCCAAATGATGTCAGGCTTTGTCCAGATGTCAACGAGGTACAGGCATATTTATCTTGACTTCATTCCTGCCACCATCCCAGTGATGTAGTAGACACACAGACATGTCAGGGAAGAGGCCTTATATATGAGTCTTGAGCCTGTATATTCTGAGGTGAACTGTACATGTGAGAGGCCTGTGTATGTCTGGCCATTGTTAACAGACTTTCATGATTGTGTACACATGTCATGTGTATATGTTATTTGGGCTGTGTATGGAGGGGAGGTGGATGTAAGCATTATGGCTCCTTTTTTATCTGACTATGCATGCTGCTCCAGTTTCCACTGATCTATTGGCTGTATGTGTTTTCAGGGGCAGACTGAGACATGTCCTGCACCAAGGTCAGGATTCAGACTGCACTGAGAATTTGGACTGAATATGTACGGCTAGTGTGTGAGTGGTAAACAATGATGTATTTGTTCACATAGTCTGTATACTCTACTGTTCACTTGACTTACCAGTATATGACTGTGACTGTGGTGATGTTGGTTGTGGGTATGCACTTTCACAGTGGTGTCTGTTTGTCACTGCTGTTACATCCCCGTAATGCCTGATATATTTGCAAATACGTGTGTAATTACCCATAGCAGATGTCCTAATTCAATTACTTGTGCTATTTCAGTAAATATATGTTAGAGCACACAGGAGGGTGTTATGACAGCAACTGTGCTAGCTTATCTACATCAGTACTTCAGATACATCTCCATTTTCATGTCTTCTACCCACCACATTGTCAGCCTTGGTCCAGATTCATTGCAGTAAGGGGTTCTGAGCATACCTGTCAACTGGCTGGATTGTTTCAGGATGTCCAGGTTTATTGTTCATATTTCTGGTCTGTTTTACAGATTATTCTTATTTCTCTGGTAAAGCACTGTGATGATATGATTGTTGTCAGACAATGAGGACATACATTTCATTTACCTACCTCACATCCATCAGAATATGTATGCTAAAACAAACTGTGTCACTCTGTCAAGAAGGGTACAGGGAGACAATGACCTCTTCCTTCCTGGATGCTAATGCATTAGTGCTGAGATATGCCACATAGAAGGACTTTCTGACCACAGTGACAATGTGGTGGTCAAAAGAGACATTGCTGTCAACCTGTGTACCCAGATCTCTTATAATGCCGTCTTTGTTCAGGGGACTACCATCGATGTGGTAATTCATGGGGACAGGGTTTTCCCCAAGGGGGATGACAACACATTTTCTGACATTGGGCTTAAGGCCATGGCTCTGACACCAGTCAGTGGTCTCAGTAAGGCCTTTCAGTAGGATGCCAACATCACTTGCATAGTTAATAATAGCTCCCAACTTGCAATCATCTGTAAACTTTGTCAGCCAGAGCCCCTTCATGTTGGCATGGACGTCAGAGAAATTGATACCTAACATGAGAGGACCCAGGACAGAACCCTGTGGAACTCCACTTATGACTGCTCAGCAGTCTGAATTGGAGTCAGCTATTTCAACACTGTGAGTCCTATCTGTGACCCAGTTTGCAACCCACCTAGTGATATAAGGGTTGATGCCTAGCTTAGTGAGTTTTTGCATGATTCCTGAGTGGGGAATGTTATCAAAGGCTTTGGCTAGATCAAGGTAGGCTGTACGTGCCACCTTGCCTTTATCACCACTTCAGGTAACTGATGCCAAGAAGTTGACCAGGTTGAGTGAGCAGGTATGACCTACCCTTCACAAAAGTAAACTGTGTGGGATCCTGAGTCTGCAGATTCCCATATCCCTGTTTATTAGGTGCATGGTGATGCATTCCATAGCTTTTCATAACAGACTTGTCAGGCAGTTGGGGCAGGATTTCCCACTGTCTGTAGTTGCACCTCATTTGTGGAGAGGCGTGACTGTAGCAGTGCACAATTCAGTATGGACAAAGCCTGAGGTGAGGCTGTGCTTGAACAGAGCACACAGGTAAG